>NC_142938.1:59453498-59458498 GCF_046866305.1 Octopus bimaculoides | reverse complement strand
TGTTCATGTATATATATATATATATATATATATATATATATATATATATATATATATATATATATATATATATATATATATATATATATATATATATATATATATATATATATATATATATATATATATATATATATATATATATATATATATATATATATATATATATATATATATATATATATATATATATATATATATATATATATATATATATATATATATATATATATATATATATATATATATATATATATATATATATATATATATATATATATATATATATATATATCGTGGCTGTGTGGTAAGGAGCTTGCTTCCTCATCACATGGTTCCGTGTTCAGTCCCACTGAGTGGCACCATGGGCAAATGGCTTTTGCTATAGCTCCAAGCCGACCAAAACCTTGTGAGTGGATGATTTGGTAGACGGAAACTGAAAGGAGCCCCTCGCATATATATATATATATATATATATATATATATATATATATATATATATATATATATATATATATATATATATATATATATATATAATAGAGCAATAGCTATCAAGCATTGTGTAGAATATATTGTATAAAAGATCGTGGATAAGCCCAGAAAAAGGCAAATCGCATTGGTTTTCTTGTGATTTGCTTTGCATTTATTTCTCATTGCTCTGACCTTTCCCATGATCTTTTATACACTATATATATGTGGCGGGGGTACGCAGGTAGGTAGGCAGGTAGGTAGGTAGGTAGTTAGGTAGGTATAAGCCTGTGTGTCTTTTTGTGTGTGTTTCTCAACCCAGCACGGTTTTACAACTGGTGTTGGTGTGTTTACGTCCCCATAACTTAGCGGTACGGTAAGAAAACGATAGATTAAGTACTTAGCGTAAAAATAAATCCTGGGGTCGAATTGTTCCTCAAATCACTTCACTGCGGTGCTTCAGCATGACCGTAGTCAAATGACTAAGAATAAAAGAATATATGCATGTGTGTGCGCACGCATGTGTGTGTGTGCGCGTGTGTGTATGTCTGTGTATGCGTGAATGTGTGTGTGTATGAAGGCGCGTTGCCAAGTGGGTAAAGCTGTCGTACTCATGATCGTGAAGTTGTGGTTTCGATTCCTAGACAGAGCAGCGTGTGCTACTCTTGATCAAAAGACTTCATTTCTCATTATTCCAATCCACTCAGAATTAAATGGCTAACCCTGCGTCAGCCTAGCCTTCCAATCAGAGATAATGATGGCAGCAGAGTGGCGTCAATCAAAAGCTAAAATAAGGAGAAGTGCATTGTCACCAGCAATGTATGACAACATACGATAGTCGGCTCGATTCAGAAATATTGATATTAATCTTGAACTGTTCGATCTGTAGTGTAACTAAAGAAATACTCTGCAGTTCTAATGTTCTGTGCCTTTACACTCTTAGTTCGTATCCCAACTGAATCGATATAACCCTTTCTCACATCTTGCAGTCGGGTAACCTTAGTGTTGTGATATTTGGTATATCGTACGGCTTCTATCTTCTCTCTGTCCATCTGTATCAGCCTCTTTGTCTGTGTGTCTCTCTGTTTCTCTGTCTCTTTCTCTCTTTCTCTCTCACTATCTTTCTCTGTATATGTGTGTATGTATATATGTTATTATTCAACTTTACTTCAAGATTTCTTGCCACTAGAGAAAGAGTCGGTTTCTAACTTCGATCCAAGGCTCCTTCATTGGTATTTCAACATCAACAACAGGGTATTTTTGTTCGTATGTTTGTATGTATACGTGCAGATTTATATATTTTGTGTTATATATATATATATACAATTTGTGCATATACTTGCATATCTAGACATTCTCATATATACTTAAATGATGAGTCTGTAGTGGGAACACACATACATACACACACACATACACACACATATACGACGTGCTTCTACAAATTTCCCGTTTAAAAATATTAGTCATAACACATTGATCGTCCAGAAATCATAACAGAAGACCTTTGCCCTTGCCCAAGTTATCCCACAGTGGGGCTGAACCCAAATCAATGTGGCTACAAAGTGAGTTTCTTAACCACACAGCTACATCCACTGAGAAAAATATGAAGGTTAGCGCTTAAGCGCTTGTACTCATAGTTCTACCCGTCCCGGTTTGCACTATTTGAAGTAATCATCATAAATTTCATCATCGACAAGAACAAGATCTCCATGCACTGATTTAGTATATGAGCGCCATTTTGTTGTAGAGTAAACAGAATTAACACAATATAATAAAGACATTGAATGACTCCCTATGAGAAGGAAAAAGATCAATATAAAGAAAACCCTAGAAAAAAAAAAACTCTTCTTGTATTGCATACAAATAAACACTGGACATAGAGGGAGTGCCGTGTTCTCAAACTGTAATGATACCGCGTTATAAAAACATTGCCATTGAGAATGAAGGAATGTCAAGCAAAGCGATGTTGTAATTACCAAAATGATTCCAAATTAATTCTTAGATTGATGGATTTGCAGAGAAAAATAATTAATGTATTACATACGTATTTATATAGGGGAAATGTCAATACGTACGCACCACACACAGCGTATACACACAAAGACGCACAGTTATAATGAATCATTTATTTTCTCTCTATATCTTTTTCTCTATTTATACTCGCGCGCGCGCACACACAAACACACATATAGATAGAGAGATAGAGAGATAGATAAATAGATAGAGAGAGAGAGAGACAGAGAGAGAGAGACAGACAGACTGACAGACAGACAGACAGACATACAGACAGACACACAGATAGACATATAGACATAGAGGGGCAAAGGGAGTCAGAGAGGAACAGGGGGAGAGACATAGGTATATACAAGGCACAAAAGCGAATACTCACACAAACATACACATGTATATATATATATATGTATATATATATATATATATATATATATATATATATATATATATATATATATATATATATATATATATATATATATATATGTATATATATATATATATATATATATATATATATATATATATATATATATATATATATATATATATATATATATATATATATATATATATATATATATATATATATACATACATACATAAAATATTCGTTGATTTATTTAATTATATACACGTAATTTAATGAGAACCGAAATTTCAGGAATACTTCCATAGTTACTAAAGCTTATTCGTGGCCTATCTTCGTAGGATTATGGAAAATGAAATCTCAAATTCGGTGCATAATATGAATGAATACAGTGAAATTCTTTACTATAACAAAAGCTGATTGGATAATGTGAAATAACGGATTCCTTTTGTTAAACAATATAAACATTATTTCTAAAATAAGGATGAGATAACACTTAGAGTAGTCAAAATGAATTATATAAGCTATGGAATGGGTAAAAGAATATACGTGTACACATTAGTATTAATTATATGTACATGTGATAAATTAGTATTAATTACACGTACAAATGATTGTTTAATTTTTCAATTTTCTACTAGTTTCAGTCATTTAACGTCATCCATGCTGGGGCTTGCTGCTGCAGAATTGTCAGTCCAATGAAGCAACTCCACTATCTTCTATTATAGCCTCGAACCGTCCAAAGCCTTGCGATTGAATTTACTAAGCGGAAACTGAAAGAATCCCGTCGTATATATATACATACATATATATATATATGCATGTGTGTGTGTGTACGTGTGCGGGAGTGTGTGTAGATAGATAGATAGGTAAATAGATAGATAGGCAGACAGACAGACAGGCAGGCAGGGACAGACAGACAGACAGAGACAGACAGACAGACAGACAGAGACAGACCGACAGACAGACAGACAGACAGAGATAGACAGGTAGACAGACAGAGACAGACAGATACACAGACAGACAGATAGATAGATAGATAGATAGATAGATAGATAGATAGATAGATAGATAGATAGATAGATAGATAGATAGATAGATGTGTGTGTATGCGTGTGCGTACGTGTCTTTGTGTCTGTGTTTGTCCTCACTACCGCTTGAGAACCGATGGTTGTGTATTTATTTCCCTGCAACTTAGCAGATTGGCAAAACAAAAGAGGTAGAATAAATAACAGGCTTGAAAAATATTAATAACTACTAGAGTCGATTCATTTGACTAAAAATTCTCCAAGGCGGTGCCCCAGTATGGCCGCAGTCTAATGACCGAAACAAGGTAAAGATAAAAGATAAAAGACCAAGGCTCTTGTTTCCAGTCAATTCTTTTATATCGTCTGTCTACAAGCGTCACTGACGATTCCTTTCTATTTCCCCTAAATACTGCCAGAGAAAGTATAGCACCCTGTATTTATGAAATATGGACTTAGTTTTCGACGATAGGTGTCTTTGGAGTTTCAGCAATTGTAAGCCAGATTTTGCAGCTTCTCCTAACGCTTTATCCGCCAAAATTTCCAACCTTATCTTCCGTTCCATTTCCATATGCCACAATTGGCATATTATAACAATTAGATGTATTTTGCGCGAAAAGATCTTTTTAATTTTTATGCCATATCATTTATTTTTTATTTTTCACATATTTCAGTCATTATACTGCGGTCATACTGCAGCACCACCTTGCCGTGTTTTTAGTCGGAACGAATCGATGCCAGTAATATTTTTTCTTTATAAGCCTGGCATACATTCTATCGGTCTTTTTGCCAAACCACTAAGATACGAGGACGCAAACACACCAACACCAGTTGTCAATCTGCGGGTGGTTGTCAGAAAGACACACATACACGCACACATATACATACATATATGTGTGTGTGTGTGAGTGTGTGTATGCAATGTGCTTATGTCAGTTACCGTCTGCCAAATCCAATCACAAGGCTTTGGTCGTCCAGAGGTTATAGTAGAAGGCAACTGCCCAAGGTGACACAGGCTGAACCCGGAACCATGTGCTTTAGAATCAAATTACTTACCACACAGACACACCTGTGCTTATATATTAAACATCTGAAAGGTAATTTCTGTAGTAATCCTA
>NC_142938.1:59438498-59448498 GCF_046866305.1 Octopus bimaculoides | reverse complement strand
ACATACAAACACGTCAGGAGCAACAGTGGGGCTGAGGTTGTGATCTTGGGGAGAGAATATGCTACAAATGATCACGATATCTGGGGCTATAAAAATCTTTAACGGGTGATGATTGAAACAAGATGCTTTCCTTAACAACTTTGTTACCAAGTAGGTGCCTTGTCAAAATTTACTCTAAAACTAAAGAGATAGAGAGAGAGAGAGAGAGAGAGAGAGAGAGAGAGAGAGAGAGAGAGAGAGAGAGAGAGAAGAGAGAATGCATACATGCATAGCCGCAGGCGTGGCTGTATTGTAAGAAGTTAACTTCCCAACCACACGGTTCCGGGTTCCGTCCCATTGTGTGGTATTTTGAGCAAATCCTTTGGTATAGCCTCGGGCCGATCAAAGCCTCTTGATTGTATTTGGTAGACGGAAACATATATATGTGTATATATGTGTGTGTGTGTCTGTGTGTGTCTATCTTCACCACCACCCCACCCCATCACCAGCGCTTAACAACCGATGTTGGTGTGTTTACGTCCCTTCAAACCTAGCAGTTCGGCAAAAGAAATCGATAGAATTACAAACAATAAGTCCTTACACGGAATAAGTTCTGAGGTCGACTAAAACCCCTTTAAAGCAATGGTCCAACATGGCCGCAGTCAAATGACCGAAACAAGTAAAAGAATACAAGAATACATACATGAACACAAACATATGTACATAGACACTCTACTCATTCTAGACAAACATTTTTTACTAGAGTCTCTAATTTATTGATACCAGTCTATTACTTAATTTTAAGTGTCTGAAATTTAATTCACCCACACCATTTTTATTTCCTCTTATCGCATCTCCCATCTCATGATTCAATTATTTTGTCCATGCTTTTGTTCATGATGTAATGCGTTCGCTTCTTCTTCTTCTTCTTCTTCTTCTTCTTCTTCTTCTTCTTCTTCTTCTTCTTCTTCTTCTTCTTCTTCTTCTTCTTTTTCTTCTCCTTCTTCTTCTTCTTATTATTATTATTATTGTAGTAGTAGTAGTAGTAGAATTATCGGTCACAACAGCAGTAGTAAAAGTAGTTGTACTAATAGTAGTTATGATAGAATTAGTAGCCGTAGTAGCAGTAATAATAGCAATTGCAGCAGCAGCAGCAGCAGTAGTAGTAGCAGTAGCAGCAGTAGTAGTAGTAGAAGTAGTAGTAGTAGTAGTAGTAGAACCTTTTCACTTCATTAAGTTCCAATTTAGTCTTTTACAAATGAATATTTGTGTGTGTGTGTGTGTGTGTGTGTGTGTGTGTGTGCATGTGTGTGTGCACGTGTGTGTGCGTATATATACCTTAACATATTTATGTAATTAAGTATTGCTTAATTTTTCGGTTTTTTTTTCGTTTGTTTGTTTCTTTCTTTCCTTGTCTCTTTCATCTTTATTTTCCACTTCGTACCTAATTTAATCAAATATTTTCGTTTCCGAATGAAATACCTCAACTCCCATGCACATCCACCCATCCACACAGACACTCACACACACACACACACACACACACACACACACACACACACACACACACACACACACACACACACACACACACACAGACGTGCACGCACGCACGCATTCGCTACTCAATATATGCGTCTAGAGAGGATCCTGTACTTTTCTTTGTTGATTATTTTTTTCGTGTGTGAGTAGAGGGTCACGTCTGGGTGTTCTTATATCTTTTATTATTTCATTTATTCATTTTGATTTTTGATTTTTTTTTTTTTTTGGTTTATTTTCTAAACATTCCTTTTGTAATTTGTATTTGCTTGTTTACTTTATCTCTCCGTTTGTTTGATATTTTTTAATCGCTTGTTGTTTTTAACTTAATTTTTTGTTTTACTTTGTTAGTGCCGTGCTGCGATTATCATCAATGTTGTCTTTCTTGCCGCTATAGTTGTTGCTATTGAGGTTTGCATTCTACGCTGCCGCCTTTATTGATGTTGTTTGGTTGGAATTCAACCATGATAGACTAAACCAGCTACCAAAAGTATCTCAACCCTGAATATCCCATCTGTCCCTTTATATTTTATATTCAGACACAGTCTATCTAACAAAATACATAATCTGAGTTTCTTTCCAATTTTAAAACGCGGCAATATTATGTGATACGAGGGAGAATTGGCTGCTAGTTCATGTAAACAGAACGACCCGGTTAAGTTTCTTCTGCGTCGAGTTAAGTTTGTTCAAGCAGATTCATAATCAAAGGCTTCCCAACCGTGACAGTCACGGAAATTCGAATGCCCAAGAATTCACCATCCCCTAAATACTCCTGGTTGTGACTTTTAGAAAAGCCATAACAGTCCCTAGAGTTTCGCTCGAGGTCGTTGTCGTTATTGTTGCTTTTTTTGTTGCTGTTGTTTTTGTTGTTGGTGGTGGTGTTGTTTGTTGTTGATGACGACGATGATGATGATGATGATGACATTACTGTTTCTGTTGGAGCTACTTTTGTTGTCGCTAATGATGTTTTTGTTATTGTACTTGTTACTGCCATATTGTTGCTGTAGTTGGTACCGTTGCCTTTTTGTTGTTGTTGTTGTTGTTATTACTGGTAATGCCGCTCCTGTTCTTGTTGTTGCAGCTGCTACTCTCTTTGTGACTATTTCCCATTTCTGCTTAATACTCTTCAACAACCGAGTTACTATTTCGTTGTTGACAATCACTAATCAACAACCATTTACAAACGAACTCATCTCATCGAGATATTTTTAATAATCCTGAAAAATCTACAAAAATTTCTTCTCCACAAAATTTCCAACTTAATTATAAACATTCATGTTTTTTAATATACTTTTAACTTGTTATATTTCAACATATTTAATTATAATTTCCCTCGTTCTTTTTCTTAATATTTTAATATATAATCATTTAATATAATTGTTTTCATCTAATTGTAGATTGGAACATTTTTCTTACCATTAATATTGTCATTGGTTTGGCAAGGTTATCAGAGTAGGAGATAAAATAATGCCATATTTGTTCTGATTGTTTACGTTCAGATTTCAAATTTCGTCGTGTTCAATTTTGTTTTCCATTCCTCCAGAGACGATAATGAAGTCATGTAATAAGATGTATGGTTCCGACTAACTTCTAGCATAAAGAAATGTTGGCCTCGAATTAGAAGCCAAAGACACACTATATCATAGGAATATTGGGCAAATAACCTGGCATAGGTGATGCTGCAAGAGCTTTTGATGCGGTCGATTATCAATACTTGGCATCTGTCCTCAATGCAGCCAGTTTCGGATCCGTCTTTAGAAGCTGAATCGCTGCAAGATAAGATGAATTGTACCCAGTGTTCAGAATAAAGGGCTACTGCTGAGAATCCTTCCGTATCAAGCGATTGAGCAGTCAAAGTGCCCTCTCGCTTCTTTTTTTGTACGTATTGACACTAGATCTACTGTTGCATAAGTTAAATACTTCAGTGGGGAGGCTCACGGTGAAAATAAGAATATAGAAGATCCCTGTTTGCATATGTGGACGATATAAACATTATAATGTCAAACATATCGAAGTGGTCAGCACTATTTTAAGAAAAATGAGGTATTGACTGGAGCAAGTGTTAAGCAAGTGAATTCGTTTGGTATGTAATCAGGTACTTGGAAAAGTCAGCTCAATACCGTCCAACTGAGTCGTAGGACACTCAACAGACCGGTTAAATTAGTTGGAGTTTGGTATAGTTTGGCTTTGACCTCTAGTTAGACAAGAACTGAGAAGAAACGAAGGGTATTGTGGCTAATTTTGCCCAGAAATGGACTAAGAGGAAACTATCCCTGAATGAAGCAAATGCCTATATTGCAGCCGTCACCTACTATCATCTGACCGTCGTCTCCTTACTCCGTGTCATGTCTAACCAAAATGGAGCGCTTGCTCTTCTACTGTCTGTGAAGAAATGTGCATTCCACAGGTCAGGTGTTTCACTTAATGTCACCATCCGCAGCATAGAAGACAGTGCATGTCATTGCAAATGATGTGCAGGCATGCACTGATACTACAACATCTTCTGGGTTTCCTAGAAGGAGAGTGTATCTTCTCGAACTTTGATAAACCCGTTTTTCCGAAGCTTGTTTCTTTGGCAGAGCTGCAGTCCTGAATCAACTTTAGACCGAGGATCTAGAGTACCGTCACGAGCTCGTAACTCTCAGCCACTCGGGCAATGGTATCTATAAATTTTCCACCATGGCCTTCTATAGCGGATTTGTGGTGCTGACGAATGACGAGGTCCACGGGGAAATTCTAGGCGTCGATGAAATTGAAGCGGCAGGTCTTTTCCGGACGAATTTGAGGCAGTGACCCACGGATAGTTTCCACTAATCCCTTGCCTGGCAGTGGGATACACTCTATAGGCATGAGAGTGCGTTCAGAGAGCGATTAACTGAGCTGCACGCAGAGCGTCGAAACCGTCCAGCAAGCACTCATGCAGTACTCGAACATTGTTGACATATGGATTTGTGTCGAACAGCAGTTATGAACTGTATGACATTCGATCCATCTTGAAGTTTTCCCCATTGCTTGCTTTTAGCTGAGAAGCGCAGTCAGTTTTCCTGTGACTGTAATGAATAAAGCTTGAATGGTAGATGCGACTGAAAGACAAACACATTAATTTACGGTCAAGCCCTCATTCAGTATTTTCAAGTTTCACTAGGAAAGAAAAAATTGTTGAAGTATGGGTGAATGTAGCGAGGATGGCACGAGTGAAAGAATCTACTCTAATCACGTGCCTGTAAAATGAGGAATATGGAAGAGAGTGGAGTACTTGTTATGGTAATCCTTGTAAATAGGGATCTGAAGGTTTCTCCGATTTCGTCTGGGAAGCGTTTGCTCATATTTAAGAAATATTTTGTTAGAATTTTTGGTAAATGCCATTGTTTTACTATATAAAAGTTTCTACACACATCTGCACTATCTGTTGTTTTTTAATGATTTTCGTGGTCCTTGTGGCTAATAAAACGGAATTATTATTATTAATATTATTATTATTATTATTATTATTATTATTATTATTATTATTATTATTATTATTATTATTATTATTATTATTATTATTAATATTGTTATTATTATTATTATTATTATTTTATGTTTGACTTTTGTTTTGCATTTGTACAAGTTGGATCCAAGTCTCACCCAGAGACCTCAAGAGACAACAAGTTAGAAGTTCATGTAGGTGTTATGCCTAGGGTACCATATATTTGGATTTGTACAGTTTTGTTCAAGTGAATGTTTAAGAAACCATAAGAAAATTATGTTTGCTTTAAAATTTGAGATCACATAGACAGTATTTTACGTAGGATATGGGCAGTTCCCATGAGCACTATCTTTTGGACTTCAGCCATTTTGGGGTTTCCTGGTATCTGAGCTAGGTAGTAATCAGCCCGTTTCGCTGTCATTCCCAGGGCACCTATGACAATAGGTATTGTTTTCGTCTTCAGATTCCACATTTTGCTAATTTCTATTTCAAGATCTTTATATTTGCTCAGTTTTTGGTAGGTCTTGACAGATACGTTTATATCAATTGGGACAGTCATATCAATGAGGAGGCATGATTTTTGTCTGAAGTCTTTCAGTATGATGTCTGGCCTATTTGCGTCTATCTTTCTGTCAGTTTGAATGGTGAAGTTCCAGAGGAGTGCAATGTGATCATTTTCAAGTACTGGGGGTGGTTTGTGTTCCCACCAGTTTTTATCATGGGGCAAGTCCAGGTTTTTGCATATTACCCAGTGAATATATTGTGCAGCTCTATCATGCCTGTTGAGATACTCTGTAGGCGCAAGCAGACTGCACATGGAGACAACATGATCGATGGTCTCATTTTGTTGTTGGCATATACGACATAATGGGGAGCTGCCGTTCTTTAATATGTTGGCCTGGTAGTTCTTTGTAGGTAGGCATTGATCTTGGGCTGCTATGATAAACCCCTCTGTTTCTGATTTCAATCCAGAGGCCATTAACCATTGGTGGGTAAGGGCTTTGTCAATATCTGCATTATTCGCTCTCTTTGGGTATTTGCCATTGAGAGGTTTTCCATGCCATTTTTCAGTCATAATAGCTAAGGCAGCAATTTTAGCACGGGTTTTCAAGCGCTTAGCTTTTTCTGTAGGTGTTTCTAGTTCGTCTAATTCTTGAATTTGTTGCAATTGGAATTCACTTAGATATTCCTTTGCCTGTTTTGTTACTGAGTAAGATGCTTTCTTGCTTTCATATTTTAAGACAAGTTTTAGCATCCAGTCCTCAGAGTTTTTCATATAGGTGTCTAGGCCAATTGTGGCTACCTTCATTGATAATGCCAGCTGTAGTAGTCCTCGACCTCCCTCTTTTCTTGGCAGATAAAGACGTTCTATATCTGCCTTAGGGTGGTGCATTCTATGCATTGTCAACAGTTTTCGTATTTTTCTGTCAACATTACATATTTCAGTAATTGACCAGTTAACGATGTTGAAACTGTAAGTCACGACTGGTATGGCTAGAGCATTGATCGCTTCGATCCTGTTTCTCGCGTTCAGCTCTGTCTTCAGTATTGCTCTCACCCTGCGATAACATTCTCTTCTGATCCTTTCCCTCATCACTGAGTGCTTGATATTGTCCCCTTCAATTACCCCTAGGTATTTGTAGCTCTCCGCTGGTTCTAACTCTTTTATGACATTTTGCTGGTCAAGGTTCACATTAGATGTATTTGTCATTTTTCCTTTGATAAAGATAGCTTTTGCACATTTATCAAGGCCAAATTGCATCCTGATGTCATCACTGAATTGTTTAACAATCGCTAGTAGGCCTTTGAGTTGTTGGTCATTTTTTGCAAAGAGCTTTAAATCATCCATGTAAATGAGATGATTTATATTTTTATCAAATATTTTATAACCATACTGTGCATCATTGAGCAATTTTGAGAGCGGTATTAGGGCTAGACAGAAGAGGAGTGGTGATAGTGAGTCACCCTGGAAAATGCCACATGAAATTCTTACATCTCCAGCATTTAGAGATTCATTGTCATTGTTCAACATCAGTGTGGTTCTCCATGATCTCATACTTACAGATAAAAAGTTTCGCAGAGTAGGAGCTATTTTATACATTTCCAGACATTTCCTAATCCAGCTATGTGGTAGGCTATCAAAGGCCTTTTTATAGTCTATCCAGGCTATTGACAAGTTTTTGTGTCGCTTGTGACAATCTTCTAAGATCATCTTATTGATGAGTAGCTGATCTTTACAACCATAAGATCCACGTTTACATCCCTTTTGCTCATTAGGGAATATGCTACTTTCTATTAAAAAACTATAGGTGTACTCGGTTAGGACAGATGTTAGCGTCTTATACATTGTTGTTAAGCAGGTTATGGGGCGATAATTTTTTGGTTCGTTTGTTTCCTCATTTTTTGGAAGCAGGAATGTTAAACCATTAACTAGCCAAGAGGGCATCAAACTAGGATTTTGCAAAACATCGTTGTAAAGTTTTGTTAGCAGTTCATGGCTTTCTGGGAAGGCATTCAACCAGAAGTTAGGAATTTTATCCTTTCCTGGAGACTTCCATTTGCTTGACCTCCTGAGAGCAGATCTTATATCTTCTACCCTGACCCCCTCCCACTTTTGCTCCTCTAAGGAGTCTAGGTCTGTAGCTATTCTATCAATCCAAGGGGCCTTTTCATTGTGTGTTTTATCTTCTGCCCAGATTTTATTCCAAAATTCTTGCACTTCTTCTTTTGATGGGACAGACTTTATTGTTACTGGTGTTTTCCCTATCTTCCTGTAGAAATTTTTGGGGTTATTTTTGAACATGTTATTATCTCGGAAGAATTTAACACGCTTTTCATACCTTGCTATGCGGGCAGCTTTAGCACATACCTTTTGCTTGATGGTTTCTATGGTGGCATCAATGTCAACTATGGTTTTCATGTTATATTTTTTCTTTAGTTTTTGGGTCTTTGTAGGTTTGATACTCTTGTCAAATTTAAGGTTTTTCAAACATTCTATGTCAGATCTAAGCAGCTTAATTTGGTGTTGAATGCGTTCTTGCCAAGAAGGCTTTTTGTGGGAGTGTTGTCTTTTTCTAATCTTTTCACCACATAGAATCGTTGAGATTCTTGCGGATGCATAGTACAGGTGGTTGAGATCTGTAATATCAACATCATTAGCTGAAATTATATCCTTAAGTGCAAGGCGGATTTTACCAATTATTTTCAGGTTTTGGTTAGAATTGCGAATTTTGGGGAGAGTGTCGCGTTCATTCATACTAGTTTCTTTAATTTTCAGCCATTCAATCATGATTTGATTTTTTAGATCATGTAGTTCTGTTGCGTCGATTTCTGTATGACTTCCTTCATCTATTTGATTTTCCCCTGCCTTAGTGTTTATGGTTGGTTCAGAGAGTATTTTATTTTGCCTATCAGTTACCTTAACTCTTTCAATTATTACTGTATTTTCATCAGCCTTGGGCTGGTTTATAATTATTTCCTCTGTAGTATCTTCTTTAGCTGCAGTTTCATTCTTTTTATCCTTTACTGCTTGCTTAATTTGGTCAATCTTATTATTATTATTATTATTATTATTATTATTATTATTAAGGTAAAAACTTTAGAGCGTCAAAAAATAATGATTTGTCAGGTATTTTATTTTATCAACTCCGAAAGGATGAAAGGTAAAGTTAACCTTTGTGGTATTTAAACTCAGGGCGTAGAAACCCAGAAGAAAAGCTCTTACGCCTTATGTCTGACGTTCTAACGTCTCTACCAGCTCGCCACTTCAATACACATAATAGCACAAATAGAAATGATGTAGAAATGATGCAGTACCAGGCAGTGACTCTCATGGCTTCTCATCTCAACTGATTAGAAGTGTTATCATATACATTGTTTTGTCTCGGTATAAAAGATGGATTACAGCAAATATTCTGCTCAATATTCTGTTTGTCAGTTGTTTGGCCTTAACCAGTTGAGCATGTTCCTTAGGGGAAGACTATATGTGCATCTGTGATCACGAGCAGAAGTAGTGGGGGGGGGGGGGGAGAATCATAGTGCTGAGAGGAGTTCTTTGGGGTTTGAATAATTCATCTTTCGAAACGTGTGTTTTGTTCAACATTCTTAAACAACCCTTATTCAGCGACCTTTTAAGCATGATGGGCTACTCGCCCTGTAGAATATTCTAACTTGGACCCACCTGAAGGTCAGGTGCTGTTTATATTGATGCATGTGCTTCGTGTATCCATATCAGACGAGTTGTCATGATGGGTATAATGGACTTCGTATATTTTACCTCAGTGTCACTTTGATAGCATGCACAGCTTTTTCACTCAATAATAATAATAATGATAATAATAATAATAATAATAATAATGATAATAATAATAATAATAATAATAATAATAATAATAATAATAATAACAACAACAACAGACAATACGAGGAGCACAATGCGATTGCAATAGAAATTTTACTGGTTGAACGCCATTTCGACAGCTAGCGTGTCTTTGTCCAGTTCAAAATGAAAAGTGATAAAAATTCAAAGTTATAGATTTTCAAATCTAGAATATGAACGAGAGCAGCCAGCGTCTCACATTGGTGGAATGACATCATCAGTCTTCAAATTTGAAGTTTACAACTAATAAAAACAAAATGAAAGAAAAACAAAAGAAGAGAAGCAAAGCAAAAGAAAACGTGGAAGAATATTTAATCAAACAGTTTTGTGTTAATATGGCGAAATTCTCCTGTCATTTTATTCATTCCTTCAGGGCGTGATGTTAATAACCCGCAAACATATTTTTTCTCATGCATTTTGAGTACTGAAAGTGAAGCAAATTCAGAATATTTTTTGAGAATATGCACTTTCAAGTCTTTTTCAAACTTGCAGCCGTTTGATGCAAAATGTTCTGTAAGTTCTGTCGAACTACTGTTATCATGCCTGACGTCATATATGTCCCCATTGAATTTTTATTTAATTGTCCACTTGTAAAACCAACATAAATGAAATTGTATTTGGTGCAACAACATGAG
>NC_142938.1:59428498-59433498 GCF_046866305.1 Octopus bimaculoides | reverse complement strand
ACTTCATGCTTCCACTTGTAGTCGCAACAGGAATTCATATTGAATGGAGGACAACAAAAGCAGGTTGTCCACTGTTTAAAATCACAAACAGCTGAATATAGTCTATCTTTCTTAGAGAAGAGAAGCATCAGATCAGGAAAGTACCCAAACCTTGGTTGAACAGAATAAAACTGACAGTAGATGAAAAGATTTCAACTACCCGATCTAAAGAAACATTCTTAATGTATATCTGTTTTGAAAGATGTAAGTCGATAAAGTTCATGAAATTACATCCACCAAAATACAATACAATAATGGAATGACAATAGAATAAAAGAATAAGAGAAACTATGTCATTAAAGGATGTAACGCTTGTATTTTTTTCTTTCGAAGTAAATCAGCATGCAGCATTTTCGCTTTATCATTGAAAATATTACGACATTCAGCAACCTGGTGTCCACGTGTGAAGTGGTCTGCCGAATTATTTCATTTAAGCAATGTTGCACACCAAGCGGGGTTTTTATTCGACAAAATACCTGCAGCCCATATGAAATTCTTTGAAGAAACATTGCTGTACCATGAGGTATGGTAATACCAGGACAACTAGCAATGAAGACAAAGAAATTAAGGTACCCCTGTTGAAAGCCAGCTTGGTATAAAGTGTGATAGTGGACTCAGCAGAGAGTGCACAGTAAATGCTGGTCAGCATCAATTCTTTCTAGGAAAGTATGAGCCTCAAGTTCGTTTACAGATGCACGGATGTTCAACGTCAACGTTTGCATCACATTTAGAGAGACATTTAGAGATTCCTACTTGGATTGCTGGAGAATCATTTTCAATGTATGAGAATCAGCTGAGAATCAGCTGATGCATCTCACTCTTATGTGAAAGCCCTGTGATCCATGATATCTGCTGCATCTTTGGATCAAGTTTATATGATGATTGTGTCAAACATTTGAAGCTTTAAGTTCAACAGATACATTCCGCATAGCGTCGGAGCACAAAGCTGAACCTTTATGATGCAACCTTCATCGATACAAATCAAGAGCGTAAAAATATGCAAAAATGTGATTTCCTTCAACCTAACTTAACTGAACTGAGTAATCTGAGAAAAGAAACTTTCAAAGATACATCATATCAACTACTTAACTCAATAACAATGTACTCAAACTCACTGCCAGCCAGAAGGTTAAATATTTGTTATTGTTTTCAGAGTTTGTCACCAAGAAGCTGGTATACTTTTACTTAATCCTTATTGTAGAGCAGGTAAGATTTTTATAATCATTATATTGACTGCCAAAGTCCATTAAAACGAGGGATGAGCTATTAAAGTATTAGAATTTGATGCAATTGGAATTTGATGCAATTCAATCAACTCAGGGATCAGACAAGTTCTTGAATGATGCCAGATATCTTTCTGAGTGGAATGCTCAATGCTCAATTGCATATGAAGAAACTCTGGATGACCTAGACAGACATCTCGGGACTCATGTTACAATGAATCTCATTGATTAGAAATAGCAATTTCAGGTGACTTATACCAGAGCCTGTCAGTGATCGCTTAAGGACTAAAAATCCGATAAAATCCACCTCTTTGAACCAAAGTTAAATATGGTTATGGGCGAGCATGAAGTACTCGAGGTCAGTTTACTGATCGCTTTGCTAAACATTTGTTACAAGCTAAAGGGGATACAATTTTTCCCCATAGGAATGGTGCCATGAATATAATTGCCATACGCGCAATTTTTAGGGAGACTATGAACTTATGATAAAGTTGATCCTTAATATGCAACATCATTAATTAATACAAGGATCACAGTGCAAAACACTCCTTCGTCAACAACAAACTGGCAGTTGTTATAGATACTTCCAGAAAGCAATCATACAATTCAAAATACAATGTTGTTTATAAAGAAGAAATCCTTCAGAACATTAAACTTCTTTGAAACCCTCATGTCAACTTATACACAAAGCAACTAAAAATATATTCCATAATAATGTTGCTAGGCAATGACAAAAGAGAAGTGTCATTGACATTTCTCTTCTAACTGATCTTAAATTTCTCAACTACGTCAGTCTTTTTTTACTTTTGGCCCTCTCAGTCGCTATGGCACTTTTCCTTATGCGATTGCAACAGGCAGATCTCTCATTACAAATTCTCCCGCATAGATCTAGATTGCTGCAAATGGATTTTAAGGAGAGCTTTTATTAGCCTTGTGATTTTATGCAGCCCAGCAGCAGATAGTTTCTTGTTTTCCATAAGGATGTTTCGGAAGCCGTTTGTCGTTTACAACATCTTTGTCTTTTACTTCTTTCAGTCATTTTAGTGCGGCCATGCTGGGACACTGGCTTGATGGATTTTAGTCGAACGAATCAACATCAGTACTAGTTTATTAAGCCTGGTATTACTCTATCGGTATCGTCTGCAAAACTAGTAGGTTGCGTGGACGTAAATACAGCAACACCGGTTGTCATCCAGTGAGGACCAAACACAAAGACAGGCACACACACACACACACATACATACGAAGCGTTTCTTTCTGTTACTGTGAACCAAATGCATTCAGAAGGCTTGGCTGACCCGAGGTTATAGCAGCAGTCAGTTGCCAAAAGATCCACGCAGTGGAACTGAACCCGGAACCATGTCATTGAGAAACAAACTTCTTAACACACACAGTCATGCCTGCACCTAGATAGATAGATAGATAGATAGAGAGAGAGAGAGAGAGAGAGAGAGAGATAGATAGATAGATAGATAGATAGATAGATAGATAGATAGATAGATAGATAGATAGATAGATACATAGATAGTTAGATAGATAGACATACGATACAATCTGTTTATGATCAGTTATAATAAAGAATAACCTTACATTAATCTGATGGATATACTTGTATAGAGTACTAATTTATTATCCTTAAACAAGAATATTATTGACAGTAACTTCGAATTTTCGGCCAGATTCAGCCAGATTCGGCCAGTTTTGGGCAGTTTCGGCAGTCAGACGATGGCTCAACTGTCCATAAGTTCGTAGCTTCGGTAAATAATATTGATGTTTCAGAATAATAGATACATACATACAAAATTGCTTATAATATCGCGGGGGTTACGTTGGAAAACCAACCCGTGATAGGTGACGAAGTAGAAACAGTACTGTACTGTATATATATTTTTTTATCATTTTTATAATTTGTATATATTTATTTTATTATAAATGCAAAACAACACCACAGAAGAATCGACGTAAGCTTAAATAATAAACTGCGATATATGAACCGCGATATAGCGAGAGATTACTATATATATATATATATATATATATATATATATATAGTTAGCAAGGTGAGACACACGTAAGAAGGAAGGAAACAAAGGACCATTGATGAGGTCACAGAAGTGTGACGAAAGAACTCTGGCCGAAATAAGATTAAGATTAATGTAATATAAAGCTGAAGCAAATTAACACCAAATATACAGTGCGTGTGTTTTTATTGGCTAAACTGGCAATATGACCATCCCCAAGTACAACAATATATATATATATATATATATATATATATATATATATATATATATATATATATATTATTATTATTATTATTATTATTATTATTATACGCGCGTGTGTGTGGGGGGGTATGTGTGTGTGTATGCACGTGTGAGTGATGTGTGTGTGTGTGTCTGTTGGTGTGAGTGTTTCTACATATACGTGCCGGGTAAGTGCGTCGATGCCACTCTGTAAAATGGAGTGGTAATCATCAGAGAGAAAATTAATGTTTCGCGATTGTAATAGAGAGAAGCAGCTGTTTCCATCCTGTGATTCAATCACATTTATTAGAGTCGGCTGTAAATCACTGTCGGAAAATAAGAGGTGAGGTAGACTGAATCACCAAATCACTCTCACTGATTATACGAACGCACGCACGCACGCACACACACACGCACATGCACGCACATACACAAACGCGCACACGCACGCAACATACACACACACATATATATATGTGTGTGTATATATGTGTATATGTATATATATATATATATACATATATATATATATATATATATATATATATATACATATATATATATATATATATATATATATATATATATATATATATATATATATATATATATATATATATATATATATATATATATATATATATATATATATATATATATATATATATATATATATATATATATATATATATATATATATATATATATATATATATATATATATATACATATATATATATATATATTGTTGGATATATATATATATATATATATTGTTGTATATATATATATATATATATATATATATATATATATATATATATATATATATATATATATATACGTATATATATATACATATATATATATATATATATATATATATATATATATATATATATATATATATACATGTATATATAATATATATGCATATATAATATATCATACATACATATATATATATATATATATATAT
This sequence comes from Octopus bimaculoides, assembly GCF_046866305.1. Classification (NCBI taxonomy): domain Eukaryota; kingdom Metazoa; phylum Mollusca; class Cephalopoda; order Octopoda; family Octopodidae; genus Octopus; species Octopus bimaculoides. The sequence continues at coordinate 59,429,011 of NC_142938.1, read as the reverse complement.
ATATATATATATATATTTATTTATACATAGACATACCTATTTCACTGTCTTAATGTTTCTATTTATCTATCTATCAAGCTATATATATATATACATATATATGTATGTGTCTATATGTGTGTGTATGAGTGTGTGCATGTGTGTGTGTGTGTATGGGTGTGTCTCTGTGTGTGTGTGTGTCTGTGTGTGTGTGTACAAGTATTCTCAAATATACCTTTTTTTTTACAGTATTGTATATTGCGATATATGAATATAAAGATATCTGTATATGTCTCTAAGTGTTCGTGAGGGAAAGAAAAAAGTATGCGTAAAATACTTTTTTTCTCTACTGTTTTTAAGGTCCACATCAACCATGATCGCCAGACCAGTGATCAAAGGTGTTATTGTCTTTAATCATCCCGTCACTTTAGGAGTAATGTATTGTTTTATCATCTCTCTAAATTTTTTTTCTTCTATTCGCTGGCAGTGATACTGGCGCGATTTTCTTGTCACGTGTTGGCGCAGAAGACCGCC
>NC_142938.1:59418498-59420998 GCF_046866305.1 Octopus bimaculoides | reverse complement strand
CTATACCTTTCAAAGCTGAAAAGAAGCTCATCGTGCATATATATATATATATATATATATATATATATATATATATATATATATATATATATATATATATATATATATATATATATATACATGTGTATGTGTATGTGTCTTTGTGTGTGTGTGTATGTGTGTGTCTTTGTCGCCCACCACCGCTTGACACCCGGTGAGGGCGTGTTTACGTCCCCGTAACATAGCGGTTCTCCTAAACGAGACCGATCGAAAAAGTACCGCGCTGAAAAGAACACCACCTGGGGTCGATTCGATCGTTTAAAATTGTTAAGGTGGTGCTCCAGCATGGCCACGGTCTAATGACTGAAACATGTAAAAGATAAAAGACAAAACATTTGGTAAGCTTAAAAGATATTCCATTATTTCTGAGATTCTATTAATAGAATTTTGGTGTAATTACATATTCCCCCACCACCACCACCACCAAAAAAAATCTCGTAAGATATACACGAAATGCAATATTGATGTACATTTGTATAAGACAAACTGCTGTCACCAATATTTATATTTTCCATACAGGATATCATAAGATGGTTTAATAGTTATATCGGGAATGTTCAGGGGATATTGACGTATCGTCATTCAGCAAAAGGATTAATATTTGCAGTGAAATGTAAGTACATTACTTTCTAAATGTAACTTAAAATAATACATCCACTTGAGATTTGTATATGCACAATAATAGACTGGATTGTATCTATGTTTTAAGATTAAACTTTATGAAAAAGAAACGAGATAACGTTGAAACTAAAATACAGGGAGAGAGATAGGGGGAGATTGTATCTTGTACAGATACACATGTGGATACAACAAAGAATAACATTCAGAGAAAGAAAGAAAGAGAGAGAGAGAGAGAGAGAGAGAGATTGAGTGAGAGAAAACAGTAATAAGAAACTTTGTTGAAGTTGAGACTGGGGTGTGTGTGTGAATGGGAAGACTGTGTAAGACTGACAAATAAGTAAACAGGAATAATTTAAATGTAAACTCAAATAATTGTACAATAACTTGATATCTACAGATCGATATTCCCTTAAAGCATGACAGCCTAACATTTGGTTGTCAGATTCTACTTTAAGGGGAGGTAAACACACAAGCACCGGTTGTGAAGCGGTGATGGTGGGGGGAGCGGAAACACACACACTTTCACTCACAGGGACTTTCCATTTAGTTTCCATCAACCAAATTTATTCACAACGTACCGGTTGACTCGGGGGTATCGTAGAAGACATTTGCCCAATGACTTGTGGTGTGTAACTGAACTGTAAACTACATAGTTGCAAAGCAAACTTCTAACCCTCACAGCAATGACTGCCAATCATAACTGGGTATATATTTTGCATAAACATTCTAATACTTACTGGTGTGAAATTTTGGCGCAAGGCCCGTAATTTCGGTCGTGAGAATAAGTCGGTTTCATCGATCGTAATGGTCATTTTGGTACTTATTTTATCAATCTCCGAGAGGTTGAAAAGCAAATTCGTCCTCGATGGTATTGGAAGACGGACGAAACGCTGCAAAGCATTTTCCCGAGGTGCTTATGATACTTATTTCTTTATTGCCCACAAGGAGCTAAACACAGAGGGGACAAACAAAGACAGACAAAGGGATTAAGTCGATTACAGCGACCCCGGTGCGTAACTGGTACTTAATATATCGACCCCGGTGCGTAACTGGTACTTAATATATCGACCCCGAAAGGATGAAAGACAAAGTCGACCTCGGCGGAATTTGAACTCAGAACGTAACGGCAGACAAAATACCGTTAAGCATTTTGCCCGGCGTGCTAACGATTCTGCCTGCTCGCCGCCTTATTCATTTTAATGCTTATTAGTAAAGATGTGCAATATTCACTTTCTTGCATAGAAAAAAGATATTCACCACTCTATCTTTTGTACATAACTATAAAATTTAAAAGATCCTTCACGAACAATTAGAACAGTATATGTTAGTCCTTGACAGTTATTACAGTTATTTATACGAAGACACTCGTAAGAACGCTTCCGACATGTTCCATTTTATAGCTCCATTTCAGTTGATAGAAAGCGACACCTCCTGTCGTGCCTTCCTACGAAATTTACCCTGACCTGTAATGCTATAAATAAAGAATGTGTGTTTAAAATTTTCTCCGTTAACGAGTACTATTAGCATACGAAAACATTACTAATGGCTGAAACATTAATTATTGAAAGTCTAGACGACGTGTTTGGTGTATACACTATGCAAGTAGAATAATTTAATTAGCTGTCGTTGTGAGTGTAATCAGAATGAATGACCATATTTAAGCACAATGATTTTTTCCGACTTGTTTGTAAGAAAGAAATGGTGGAACGTCTTGGCTTGTTTCCATCTTTTTCGAGGCGCCTTTGTCAATCCATACAGAAATTCATTACATATATGTAGTCACACAAATGAGGACATCACCAAAGCAAGAGATCCAAGGTATTTTTTCTCACTTGTAATT
>NC_142938.1:59400998-59413498 GCF_046866305.1 Octopus bimaculoides | reverse complement strand
TATATAGATATACACAATATGATAAAATCTGAAAAGGCAATATAGATAGAATCGTATGAGGGGGAAAAAAAACATGGAATAAATTTATGCATATAATCGGCGACTAAAATGTTGAAAACGATAAAAATTAAATAATATTGAGATATATGACGACAACCAGAAAAAAGTCTATTCAGAGTCCATTCCTACGACCGTTTCAAAAGACATCGCCAAATTTAAATAATGCATCAAACATTACAGTACCAAACAAGCAGTGGCCCTTTCATCACGAAAATTTTCTTCGAGTATATTTCACATTGTTCTTGTCTGTCCTCTGAATGGATTTTTTCTAGTTGTCGTCTTATATTTTTAATATTATTTAATTTTTATCATTTTCAACATTTTGTATGCATAAATTTATGCATAAATTTATTCCATGTTTTTGTTTTCCTCATACGATTCCATTGCAGGTTTTAACACCTTGTGTATATATATATATTTCTTTGTTATGGTTTTGGGATTTATATGTTGAAAGCCCTGGTGTTTTAAAATATATTTATGTTCAATAATGTGATGATATGGGTTTGTTATAAAGTTGTTTGACCAACTAGGACGTTTATTCATTTTATCCTTTGTAATTATATATATATAATTGGCATCACATTCAAAGTGAAATAAATGTAAGGTAACACTGGTTTTAACGCGAATCTCTAAAGTGTAAACAAGTGTTAACGAATATTAACATTGTATTCATACGCAGAAATAGAAAAGGATGATCTCGAAATGATTGCTGACTGATAGGCTACTAGTCAGTTGAAAATAATCTGATATTCTTCTGCCGTCGACGATTATTTTTGTCAATTGCATTTTAAGTCACGCACAACCCGGGATGTTTTAAGCCAGATACACAAATATACATACCGAGCATCCATTGATTTGATACGTTGTAAGTGCTTTATGAATAAACAGCGTGTTAATTTGATCATCTCAGATATATTTCGTATAGTTTGTGTACAGAAGCTATAGCCTACTCTGCAGAATGTCAAGAGATATAAATTATCTCCTTATATTTTTACCACACTAAAAGTAAAGGGGATTGTTTTCTGACAAGTTTCAGCGCTAGTTGGCTACTTCTCAGATGAAAATTTCCCCTGCCTATTTTAACGTAGAAAACTCATTACCATCCCTATCTATATTCTTTATGATCTTGTATAATAAAGGCATAACTATGTACACTTTCATATTCTTGCTTTCCATTATATTTTGTCCCAACGCTATCTGTGCGAAAAATATTTATCACTTGTTAAATTGCAACAACGTTGAATGATCGGCATGAATATGGAACTAGATATTTAAAGGACTTTCTAGTTTGTGTTTGATTTAAATAGCGTTTGCTTTAAAAACAATATCGTGGATTTTCAATTTTGAACACTACTCGATATTCTTCAAATACAGTAAAAGTACCTCAGTCACATAAATTATAGCGTGCTTCGTCAATACGGCAATTAAATATGTGTGATAAAAATCTGTTAATGCGATGATAATCAGCATTGGTGATGTAAAAATTATAATTTGCATATACATGTGATGTATGATTTTCTAAGTTTTACGATTTTATTTTTAAAAATTCTTTTTCATATATTAATTTTTGTCTTGTAGCTTTCAAGGCTCAGACAACTCGTGCTTGAGCTTCCAATAGTGTTCGGATTTCACCTTCAATCATAATGTTACTGGAGTCATGATATCGCAAACTGCTTACGCAGTTTATAATATGAATAACATACACACAGAGAGGCAGTTATACATATATATATATATATATATATATATATATATATATATATATATATATATATATATATATATGTATATATATATATATATATATATATATATATATATATATGTATATGGGAGAATTTACGAAAAAAACAACAACAGACGAGAACAGGTGGTGTAAACAAAAAATGGATGTATTTGTTTAACGCTCGGGAATAGAGAAAGCCTTTAACGTTTCGAGCTACACTCTTCAACTGAAAGGAACACAGAAAGAGATAAGGAGAAAAACAAGGAGAAAAAAATATAAATGTAGTGGTCAGCGATCCATCATGATAGGTATATATATATATATATATATATATATATATATATATATGTGTGTGTGTGTGTGTGTGTGTGTGTGTGTGTGTGTGTGTGTGTGTGCATAAATTAAGATATTATTATTAATAAAAAATAATAATATAAGTGGCTAGCAAGCATAAAAGCCAAAAAGGTACTTATATAAATTCATAATTAAGGGTACAATACAGTACCAGCGTTGCTAGAAATAAGAGTCGAAAATAAACAAAAAGGCCACAGTATCACTGAAAATTTAACAAGCTGACGAAATCGATTTCGTCAGCTTGCTTAATTTTCAGGGAATATTGTCTCTTTTAGTATATATATATACGTATTATTTCTTTACTACCTACAGGGGGCTAAATAAAGAGGGGACAAACAAAGACAGACAAACGGATTAAGTCGATTATATCGACCCCAGTGCGTAACTGGTACTTATTTAATCGACTCCGAAAGGATGAAAGGCAAAGTCGACCTCGGCGGAATTTGAACTCAGAACGTAGCGGCAGACGAAATACCGCTAAGCATTTCGCCCGGTGTGCTAACGTTTCTGTCAGCTCACCGCCTATAGTATATATATGCCAGCTAGCCACGTTAGTATATATATGTGTGCGTGCGTATGCACACACACATATATACATATATACATATACATTATATAGACACACACACACACACACATATATATATATATATATATATGTATATATATATATATATATATATATATATATATATATATATATATATATATATATATATATATATACACATATATATATATACACAAATATGTATATATATATGTGCGTGTGTGTGTTTGTGTTTATGAACTCACACCGCATGTGGTGTGTTTGCATGCATCTTAATGAGTTGAAAATGAAGCTGCGATATTATTTTGTTAAATTTCATTTAAATTATAGTAATTTATTTTATAAATTACCCTCCACATTAGCATATGAATCTACTACAACTGCAACACAGCAACACTCGCCTTTGTTTCTCTTTTGTTTGTTCTTCCATTTCCAACTTTGTTATACATTAATGTTGTTAACTATTTTTTATTCTGCATCATAGAGCACAGAACAACGACGATATAGAATCGTCTGAATTACCCTCTTACCCTTTGTCTGCGAAGCTGATTTGGTTCCCCTATCGTTACCTTCAATCTGATTAAACTATTTACCTTTGGGGTTCTTCATTTGTCCTCTTAATCTTGATGAAAACATGAAAGAGATATATTTTCTTAGTCTTTTTTTGTTGGTTGAAAAATTTTATTATACTATTTCTTTTATATTTTTTTTTAAAGATTGTATTTATTTCTTCCGTCCTTCTTTTCTTGCTCGCTACCTCAACTGCGCTCTTAGTTTTGCTCTCTTTCTCGTTCTTTCTCCTCCTATTTTCTTTTATTTCTTCCTCGTTTGCTTTCTTTCTTTCCGAAAAAAATCAATTTCTTCAACAGAATCTAGGGAAATAACGAAACACGAAGCTCTGTTGTACATCAACATTTTTCAATTAATTGTTATCTTGTCGAACGTTTACAATGAGAAAATTACACTTTAAACTTCCCCTCTGTAAAACCTTCACCATCTTCACTCATTTATTGGCAATAAAATCAAAAACTATTTATCTTTCAGCACTACAGAACATTAAATTATAAAATAAAGTGATTTCTATTTTCTCATATTTTTCTTGTGTGTGTAAATTTTTTTTTTAAAACTAAAAAACAATATTACTTATTTTAAGTATTTTTTTCTTTGTAAAATTTTCATGCAAATTGTATGAAGACATTAAAAACAGCTTAAACTATTTATGTCCCTTAAGAGGGTGATGAGTTTAAATGTATAAAAACATGATTTAAAAAAGACTGATATATAACAAAAGTAATAAAAATAAGAATACTGTTTAATGTGTTCGTGAAGTCGTCGACGTACGAATGTTCAAAGAGATATGTTTTCTAACTTCAAAATATTAGAATTTCATTAGCGCATACAATATGTTATATATGTCTTAAATTATATAGAAAATGATGATTTGCCTACAACTGAAAACGTGGTTTACTGAATTGTCTAACATATAATTTCGGAATTAAGCGTTACTCGAATCACATAAATATATTACGTAGGGCGATTTGTGAATTTAGAATAAGATGTACATAAAGAGAGCAACACACACACACACATACCCACACACACACACACACACACACACACACACACAGATACACATATATTCATATGTATATATGTGTGTGTGTGTGTGTGTGTGTGTGTGTGTGTGTGTGTGTGTGTGTGCATACCAGTTTGATGCGGTGCCACGCAACTCAAAGTTCGCGACCAGAAACCCGGGTCTTTCAGGCTCAGATTAGTGGCAATCTAAGGAATAGACAGGTTTCTGTTGGAGCGCCACGAAACTTTAAGATACAGAGCCGAATCAAACTGTTTTGCTGTTTTAAACAACTCGTGTAACTCTTACAAAATGTGTTGAGAGACTTCTTTTTCCTTCGTTTGTCCACTCACTGGTATATATATATATATATATATATATATATATATATATATATATATATATATATATTATATACACGCATATATATATATGAAATAATTGAGATCCATTTGAATTAGATACTTAAGTTGAAACACCAAGTCACTTCGGTATATTCTCACACCTCGAAGTAAGGTGAATAAAATCAATCAAAATAAGCAACAGTTGTACTGCATCACTACTAGATTACCCGTTGCTTATATTGATTTTATATATATATATATATATATATATATACATATAAATAGTTACCGGGATTGGTTATTGTTTGTACTTCACCACACTCGGAACATTCCCGGCGTTGGATTTGAACCCATAGTCGTCTGTGGAGTACGTGCCGGGCTGTACTCCTCTGTGACATTGCGTACACATTGTGTATTGTATTTTTGTCAATACTTGAGAATGTATGCATAAATGGTGGGACATATCCGTATTTACTTTAGAAAGTACGTGTCTCCTACACATTGTTAATGTACAGGTGTACCTTGGTGTATATGTTATTTAAATACCTTGAATCTATCGGATCCTGATGTGTGTATATATATATATATGTATATATATATATATATATATATATATATATATATATATATATATATATATATATATATATATATGCATACGTCCCTTGGTGACGAGTAGGATGTTCCCTAATTGGCAAAATGAACAGGCAACACTGGTTCTCCTCCGTCTCCTAAACTCTCAGGTGTGACCCCAAGAATCCCTGCTACAACGCCTCACCCCTTGGCCAAATCCACCTAAGTAAAGAGAGAGTGAGAGAGAAAGAGAGAGAGAAAGAGAATAAAAGACAGAAAGAAATCTGTGGATCTTACAATGTTAATTCGATGGAATCATCAATCTTTGCGTACTTTTCAAACTGTGATAAAATATCAAATATGTTTCGTTTTTTTTTTAACCTCTATTTTTTTTAACGTCTATTCATACTCCTTTCGCCCTCAGGTACAAAGAATGAAATTTACATCGGTCCCAGCACTTCATTTGTAAATATTTCGTCGATTTTGACAGGAGTGAAACACGCACACACACACACACACACACACACACACACACACACACACACACACACGCATACACGCACACAGGCACACACGCACACACACACAAACAGAAACACATAAATACATATTGTTACTATAATGTTAAACTGTTGTATGTCCAAATTTGACCAAATGCGCTTTTTTTTCAATATTTATGTTTGCTTCCAATAGCTGGTTCTTTTGGCCAAACTATCGCATCTCCAACAGCTCCAAATGCCAAGACATCAAAAACTGTCAAAGTGTATTACAATGCTTTTGCATTGGAATGGTGAAACTATTTTTTCGTTTTCTGATGAAGCAACATTTTGGACTTACGACACTTTTGCCTAATAACAACAACTATATATATATATATATATATATATATATATATATATATATATATATATATATATATATGGGTGTGGCTGGGTGGTAAGAGTTCTGCTTTCCAACCACGTGGCTCGGGATCCTGACACACTGCATGATACCTTGGCCTATTGTCTCTTTGTAAAGCCTTGTGTTTGGATTTAATAGACGGAAATGGCAACACGCCCGTCGTATATGTGTGTGTGTGTGGGTGTGTGTTTGTGTGTGTTCGTGTGTGTCTTTGTGAGTGTGTGTGTGTTTGTACCTGTGTTTTCCACCACTACCCCTTGACAAACGGTGCTAGTAAACAAGCGGTTCGACCTAAGAATCAGATAGAATAAGTACCAGGCTACAAAAAATAAAGAAACGGTGTCGACTCATTCGAATAAAATTCTTCAAGTTGGTGCCCCAGCTAGGCCGCAGTCTGATGCGTGAATCATGTAAAGGATAGTGGATAAAATGGAGACAGATAGATATATAGATAGATGGATAGATAGATAGATAGATAGATAGATAGATAGATAGATAGATAGATATATAGACAGACAGACAGACAGACAGACAGACAGATAGATAGATAGATAGATAGATAGATAGATAGATAGATAGATAGATTGATAGATATTCTGTATCTCTTTTGTTACTGCCTCGCTCATATCCTCTCACTATAGAATACCTGAAATGACAAACATTTGCACCACACATACACATAAGCACATACATACACATGTGTGTGTGTGTGTGTTTGTGTTGTGTTGTGTGTGTTTGTGTTGTGTTGTGTGTGTTTCAGTGTATGCGTGCACTGACGCGTTTGTATGGGAATAGTTCTACGTGCTTTCGCTTATATTCACTCAGTTCTGTATATATTCATATCTGTAAATAACCATTCCGATTGCTACGTGGAAGACATCCATCTTAGAATCTGTCGAAGAATTCAATATAAGTCCGATATATATCTATAACTTTTGAGTGCCCAACTAATTTTTGCTGGCGATATTATTAGTGACTGATGCCAAGAGACATGGAGTAAATTTTGCAAGCTTCTTTACTCTCACCAACGCAAATCACGCCTGTGCGAGATGCGAAATTTTTCCGCTCGAAAGTCATTCTTCAATGAAAGTTTTGGGAGCTCTCATTTCCTGGAGGTAGATAAATCATCATTTTCCCGCACACACACACACACATACACACACACACACACACACACACTTACACTCACACACACACACATACTCTTTCTCTAAGGCGTTCTTTATTCTATATGTGGACATTAATGGTATTGCAAAGATGTTGTATTTCTCTTTCAGCGATTGCTCTATGACGTCGAAGACTTATTACTCGAGATCCAGCGACTAAATCTCGCATCTCTAATCGGGACTTTTCATGCTTAAATGATTTATGGGAAATAACTTACGAAGCTTATTGCATTACAACAGTCATAGTGAACTGTCAGTTTAGCTTCAACGAAATACACATAGCATCGTTTACTGATAGGTGTATTTGCCGAAAAATAATGGCAGATTTTCATATATGCCAACGTTTTCTGGTCTCTGTTTTTTTTTTTTTTACATATATATATATATATATATATATATATACATTTCTATACTTCTTATGTGAGTTTATTTCTGATATTTTTTATTTCAGCTTATTGTTGTTATTTTTCCATTTAAGTCTTAATAGTCGGAAAGAAATTAGAAAAAGAGGGGAACATACAAGACAGACGATAAATATTACTAAAACGAAATATACCAAATCTCACAACGTTATAGTAACTAACATATACTTATACACATATACTCAAACACTACAGGCCTTACAACTTACTACGTGCGTGCATATATATATACACACACACACACATTCATAAATATATATATATATATATATATATATATATATTTATTTATGCTTATATGTATGTTTATATATGTATGTAGGTACATGTGCGTATGTGAATATATAATTATGTATATATGCTTAAATGTGTGTCTGTGTGCGTGTGTGTATATGAACATACACACACACACACACACACACATATATATATATATATATATATATATATATATATATATATATATATATATATATATATATATGTGTGTGTGTGTGTGTGTGTGTGTGTGTAAGTGTATGTGTTGTAATACGCATGCACATACATGTGTGGAAATATGTATAACTAAATGCATACGCAGGAACAGCAAAGACACATATGTCTCTACATGTATTCATTGATATGCACATAGATAACCACTGTAAAAGATTTACAAACAAGACCACACGACAGTAAAACAATTTCACACAAACGCATACATACTATTATGGTGACAAAATATATTCGACATCACACATAAGATGCTACACATCGATGGCCGATAAAGGAAAACACAATTTTTTTTTATAACGCAAAAACTGTACAAACAACATTACTTCGCCATCAGTGTATGTATGTATCTATATATATTATATTGTATTTGATTGCCCATGTTCAGTGTACTGCAGGCCGAGGGCAGCAGCATGTTCTCCCCACCAAGCACGGTCTGATGTGGAGGCCGCGAATTTGAGCATGAGATCGTACTGGTTTCATAATCCTACTCTGTCACATCTGACTCCACATGTAAATATGTGTGCATATATATGTATATATTGCACTTTTGTATAGCTGTGTGAAGGCGCATGGCTCAGTGGTTAGAGCGTTGAGCTTACGATTGTGAGTTCGATTCCCGGACTGGGCTGCGTGTTGTGTTCTTGAGCAAGGCGCTTTATTTCACATTGCTCCACTTAACTCAGCTGTAGAAATGAGTTGCGACATCACTGGTGCCAAGCTGATTCGGAATTTGCCTTTCCCTTGGATAACAACGGTGGCGTGGAGAGGGGCAGCTGGTATGTATGGGCGACTGCTGGCCTTCCACAAACAACCTTGCCTGGACTTTGCCTGGGAGGGTAACTTTCTAGGTGCAATCCCATGGTCATTCATGACCGAAGGGGGTCTCCTCCTCCTCCTACATAACTGTCTTGAAGCACATATGAAGCAATATATTGGTTTCAAATTTTGACACCAGGCCATTAATTCATCTTCCCATAAGGCCTCACACTCAACACGGAGGCCTACATCAAGAGCCTGGAGGAAGCAGTGCTACCCTGCGTGAAGAAGGTGGCTGCTTAAAGACCTATGTCTGGCAACAGGACTCAGCACTATGCCACACAAGCAGGAGAACCCAGTCATGGCTGTCAGATAATTTCTGCGACCACGTCTCCTCTAACATCTGGCCACTTAACTCCCCAAACTGCAATTCCCTTGATTATTGTGTGGGGCTCAGTTGAGCGAGAGACCAGAAAAATTCTGTTTAACACCAAAGATAAACTGAAGGCAATAATTATGGCAGCATGCACCAACTTAAACAAGAACAGTTGCAGGAGATTCCGAAGTCGTCTGGAGCCCTTGGCGATTCTATTGAATAAATTTACTCTTTAGCATTTCAAGACATTTTTTTATATAATTTTGGTAAATATATCATTAAAATGAGACGTCAGTGTTATTTTCATTTTTGTTAAATTAGAAGTCAGTTTATTCAGAGTAGCCTGTATGTATGTGTGTTTGTGTGTATATATATATATATATATATATATATATATATATATATATATATATATATATATATATATATATATATATACATGTGTGTGTGTGTGGGGGGGGGGGTCTGTGTCTGTGTGTGTATACACACATATATATAAGTATATATGTAGGGACTATGAAGATAAACAGAAGTGTACGCTATTAGTTTCTACGTACGTTTTCTTAATTTTCCCTTAGTTACGTTGTGTGTCGCAACTATCATCAAGACTATACTGGATGCCGGCGGAATAATGATAGTCTACAAAGTTTTACCTTTGCATTATGGATAAACAGCACCCGACGAATTTCCGTACAATTTCTGTCTAACCAATTTATCCAGTGAGTGATTTGACGATACCTTGGTATAACCAAATTTATAATTGGCCAAGATTCCTCGGAATGGATCAAAACCGGAATATTCTGGTTGCGAAGCGATCTTCTTAGCCGCTCAGCCATATTGCACTTAATCGCTCATCTCTTACCCTCGTCTCTCTCTCTCCCTCTCCCTCTCTCCCTCTAGCTCTCTCTTCTCGCTCCCGCTTCTGTGTGAGTGTTTACATATACATACATACATATATATATATATATATATATATATATATATATATATATATATATATATATGCATGCATATATATGTATATATATATATATATACATATATATATATATATATATATATATATATATATATATATATATATATATATATATATATATATATATATATATATACATATATATTCATATGTGTGCGTATACGCGTGTGTATGTGCGTTTGTGCAGAAACTTATGCGTGTGTGTGTTGTGCGCGGCTGTGTGTGTCTATCTATATTTTAATATTGCAATACTAACAACCTGGTGTAGAACTCAATATATATACATATATTTTTACACACATACATACAAGTTTATCGGTGTGTATGTGAGTAGCTGTGTGTGTGTGTGTGTGTGTGTGTGTGTGTGTGTGTGTGTGTGTGTGTGTGTGTGTGTGTGTGTGTGTGTAAGTGCATGCGTGCAGGGTGTTAGCCTTTCGACTATTGAACAACGCAAAAAATGAACAGAAACTGTGAAAGATTATATTTTATTTTTCGGTTGTGGAACCATTTTCGGGGAAGTCATCAATAAGGATTTGAAACGGGGATTATCACAGTTAGGGCGGAATTCTTTTGATAACGTTTTTAATGAAAAAATGCCTTTGATATGTGTGTATACATATATACATATACATATATATATATATATATATATATATATATATATATATATATATATATATATATATATATATATATATATATATATATATATATATATATATATATATATATATATATATATATATATATATATATATATATATATATATATATATATATATATATACATATATATATATACATATATATATATATATATATATATATATATATATATATATATATATATATATATATATATATATATATATATATATATATATATATGTATATATATATACATATCTATATATATATATATACATATATATGTATGTATATAAATAAATGTGTATATATATACATGCATATATGTATATGGATGTATATGTATATATAAATATATATATATATATATATGTATATATATATATATATATATATATATATATATATATATATATATATATATACATATATATATATATATATATTTATATATACACATACATCCATATACATATATGCATGTATATATATACACATTTATTTATATACATACATATATATGTATATATATATATAGATATGTATATATATATACATATATATATATATATATATATATATATATATATATATATATATATATATATATATATATATATATATATATGTATATATATATATATATATTTGCACATATATATTTACACACACACACTCACACACACACACACACACACACACACACACACATATATATATATATATTTATATATATATATACATTTATATAAAGAAGCGCAGTTATATTCTGTCGATTGGCGGAGTTGTTACAGCTTCGGGTTAACTGGTTATTGGTAATCGCTATGGCTCTATCCGCAGTAAGATCAAATCCCACTGTGGACAACTCCTCATTTTTTTTGTTTTCATGGTCATTATATAAAATACAAGATTCGAATGGAAATCGAGTCTTCCTTTCTTTCTATCACTTTCTCTCCTTACGTCTGCCAGGCTTAACTCCCTTTTCTAAGAAATCGGTGATGTTCAGATATGGAGTGGAATGAACACAGCCAGGTTTGAAAAGGCCCTTCATACGCTTCACGTCCCAATGGTGTCCCTACAACAAGACCAGGGTCATTTGTCTTGAATATCTTCATTCATTTTCCTTTAAACTCATTTACTTAACACTTAGCTCTGTATTTTCAGAGCATACTAAACTTATCGCTTGGTTCGATAACTTATGATGTATTTCTTTTATTTAGTTTAATGGTGCCTAGCTGCAACTTGTATATATATATATGTGTCTGTGTGTGTGTGTGTATGCGCGCACACACACACATACATATATAAAGATAGATAGCTAGCTAGCTAGCTAGCTAGATAGATAGATAGATAGACACGCCTACAGTTATGTGTATATATGTGGTGTGTGTTTGTGTGTATGTGTATGTGTGTCTGTGTCTGTGTTTGATAACTAGATAGACTATATACCTAAAATTTATGGTTGCTCTTTATTGAAAGAAACAGTAGACTACTTCAAAAATAAAATGTTGGTGTTAAACATTCAAACACTGGGGACCAATGCTTAACTTGTAGCCTCTCAGTAATTCATTCTGGTAAGAA
>NC_142938.1:59388498-59395998 GCF_046866305.1 Octopus bimaculoides | reverse complement strand
GTCCGTTCGTTGTAGAAGGTGTGGCTTACGGTTACTAGCGACGGAGTATGGGTGCAGTCGGAGGTGACGATTTGGTAGTACACTGAATAAGTTGATATATGTGTGAAAAATTACCTGCCATCTCTCAATGACTATTTTCACGATCGTTTGGATATATGCTTCTATAGATAGACATACATAGAGCTGTACATGCATACGAACGGCCGCACACATAGATGTGCGCGCACACGCTAGCACACACATACAAACACTCACACATAGATATATTCATGTATATATATATGTGTGTATATATATATATATATATATATATATATATATATATATATATATATATATATATATATATATATACTTATATGTGTGCGTATGTGTTTTTATATACAAGTAGGTATATATCTAGCTAGCTAGATAGTTAGATTGTTAGATAAGTAGGTAAGTAGGTATGTAGATAGACAAACAGACAGGCAGATAGATAGATAGATAGATAGATAGATAGATAGATAGATAGATAGATAGATAGATAGATAGATAAATAGATAGATAGATAGATAGATAGATAGATAATTTGGTCATATATTTAAGACGTTTATTTGGCAATCACATAAGCCCAGATCGCATTCCAGCGCTGGGCATGATGAGAAAATTACATATTCTATAACTTCAGTTTAACTTATGAAAAAGCTTTGGCAAAACGAATGTAGAAGCAAGTTGGATGGGTTTCAGTTGTAATTCCAAAATCACACTCTAATCTCATTCTACCTCGCTGCTCCTCAGAATCATGCTATTGGGATACATACGTCTGCAGACAACAAAGTCACAGAAAGTTAATTTAAGGAGCCAGAGGTTCACTTGATCACTCATCACCGTTAAAACCGGTGCGGTACACACGAATATCAATGCTTGTTTGATTGTGAATGTGACTGCATATCTGTGCACTCATATGTGTTTACATATTTAAAGTGATCCTACAAGACATTATAAGAATACTCCATTAATTTAGTAGAGAGGAATATGAAATATATTCAGTGATATATTTCGGTAGTGATACTATAATGTGACTCATGAACGGGAGCAACCAAATTTTATTTACATAATATATGTGTGTGTGTGTGTGTGTGTGTGTGTGTGTGTGTGTGTGTGTGTGTGTACATATCCATATCCATATACATATACATATATACATACAAATATATATACATATACATACATATATATATATATATATATATATATATATACATATATATATATATATATATATACATATATATATATGTATATATATATATATATATATATATATATATATATATATATATATATATATATATATATATGTATATATATATATATATATGTGTGTGTGTATGTATGTATGCATGTATGTATATGCGAAACATTCATAAAACCGGTTTACCGGGTTCTGTTGCGAATACATTCTGGATTCCGGCCCGTCACCGGTTTATCCATTGCCGCCAGTTGATTGAGCTGGAGTAACGTGGTATGAACTGTTTTCTTCAGGAATCGAAACTACAAACTTACAATCATGAACCGAACACCGAAATCACTAAGCCACGCGCCTCCATATGCATACGCACGTGCGTGTGCGTATATGAATATATACATGTATGTATATATATATATATATATATATATATATATATATATATATATATATATATATATATATATATATATATATATATATATATATACATATATAAATACACACATGTGTGTGTCTATTTGTGTTTGTTTGTGTGTGTATGCGTGTGTATGTGTGTGTAGAGAACGAGAGATTTATTAATTATACAAATATACATATATAAACATATACACACAAATATATATATACGTATATATATATATATATATATATGTGTGTCCGTGTGCGTGTGTGTGCAGAAAAAACATGGCGACGTGAGGAAGCAAAGAGGAAGGGAAAGAGAAGGGACTGGAATGCCCAAACACAGAAATAAACAGAAATAAATACATGATAGATAGTAAAATAATTATATAAACAAATAAAGATATATTGCAGATGTGCAAGAAATATGTTTTGGTATTCAAAGCAGAAATTTGCTGTGTACACACATTTTACACACACAAAAATACACTTTCAAGCACTCACACACGCGATCATTTATATACATACATACATATATATATACGCGCACACACAGACGGACTTAAACATACAGAATCTCAGACAACTCTCCGCTAACACAGGCGGTAAAGAGAAGGAAGTAAATAAACAATCGTATTTCAGATAATGAGGGAAGCACATACATAGTGAACAGAGCTCGGACAGACACCGCGCATACACGCACGCACGCGCGCAAACACACACACACACACACGCAAAGACGTGCATACACACATAAAGACAAGAACACACACGCACGCACACAATCCGTCAAATATTGACACGAAATAAAACACACATACGTATGTTTACACGTGTACAGTCACTCATATGCATTCGTGTATAGATATGTGTGTGTATTTGTGTGTCAATATATATTTATAGATACGCGCAGGCAAAGATATATATATATATATATATATATATATATATATGGGGGGGGAGTTGTGTGTGTGTGTGTATATATATATATATATATATATATATATATATATATATATATATATATATATATATATATATATATATATATATATATACATATATATATACATATATACATATATATATACATATATACATATATACACATATACATGCATGAATATATAAATTTATATATATATATATATATATATATATATACACACATATACATGCATGAATATATAAATTTATATATATATATATATATACGTTCATACGTCTTTATGATGTTGTGTGTGTATGAGTATGTGTGCATAGGCGTGTGTATGTGTGTGCATGTACGTGTGTGTGTGTGTGTTTGAGTGTGTGTGTGTGTGTTCACTTGAATTATTGCTCTCTCACACATTTTAATCTTTCTGGAAACACACCAAATGGTTTTGGCTTTTCCAAACTAAAGGAAACAAGTAACACACACACGCGCGCCTGCACAAACCGCCTGGTGACAGTACTTCGATGATGACGCTGACTGCTGCTGCAGCTGCCGCTGTTACTGCTTCGAAGGCAAAAACGACGAAGGAGACGGTGATCAAGGAAAAAGGAGAATCCTAAGTCGCTGACCATGTTGGTCGTTTGTACCATCATTATCATCATGGATGATGATTGTGATAATGGTAGGGTTGCTGTTAGGTTTGGTTCTGGCGGTTGTAGTCATAATTCTGCCCAATGATCCTCTCTAGCTCTGAAATTCCAACAATTTTTATGTCTAGGGAAGAATGGTATTGGCCCAAACATGTCACAATTCGTTGGCACACATATCTTAACTGGATGATTAACCACTGAGGGTACTCCTACAAAGTTTTACTATCTCCTAAAAGTAGCAGTTAACCCTTTCCTTGTCCTGTATATCACATGTCATACAGAGGTCACATTTCCCTGGACTCCATGCATCATATACGATACGTTCCCATTCCTGTTTTTAAACCTATCACAGCAAGTCGGGACCCAGATAAATAAGCTATATTACCCAGAGAGTGTGAAACAAGAGCAAACAAGTCTGAAAAACAAGCGTGGACTTTTCGTTGAGATTTATGAAAATGCTTTACACAAGCAAATGATTACACTTGCTTCCAGTTTCAATTCACGTTGTTGAAATGAAATGAATACGTAAAACAATAACGAGAAGAGATCTTAATAAAATCTAAAATTATGCTATTGAAAATATGAACGAATCTTTGCCACATCCTCCATATTCTCCTGATCTTTCACCCACCGACTACCACTTTTTAAAGCATCTACACACTTTTGTAAAGCAAAAACAACTTGCTGTTCCCAAACCGAGTCCTAAAGTGAAGTTGAGGACTTCTAGGAAACAAAATCTATGAGATTTTATCGAAGAGACATAAATGACCTTGTCCATTGATGGAAGAAATGCATAGATAATTAGCCATCATATCTTGAATAATTAAACCATTGTATCAATTCAGTTTTTCAAAGAATATCAGCTTAATTTTTAAATCGGCCATTATTTTCCCAACAACCTATTTTGAACAATGAAAATTATTAGAGCACAAACTCTGATCTTCCCTTTGTCCAAATTGTTTCATTCCAAAATTCAACACATCCATATTCAGCTGTCCTTTCCAATCAATCAGGCTCTAGCGTTTCAGTTTTGTGTTACACATAAATTAACCTGTAAATGGCACAAATGAGTAATATCTCTGTATTTCAAATTACTGCCCTTATAACATTCTGTATATCACGCTATCTCCATGAGAACTACACTAAGGGTACGCGTATTTCTGGATTGCTCAGAGACTTGCACGTTAACCCACTGCTTGCCATGAGCCCCATTTGAGAATCTGCTAAAACTCTCTCGCACTGCCGGTTGTTCGTTGTATTTAAAGTGAATTGCTTATGTACATTGCATTTGCATAGGTGTGTTTAACAATATTTAGTAGTTAAAGTTTGTTATTATTAGCTCTGGCTAATTCTAGAGGACATTTTATGTCATAAATCGCAATTTTTGAACAACGAAAATATTGACTGTCTTCAAAAAGCCTCTTTCTTTTTTTCATTTCCCATCTATATCATTCATTGAATTTGATACAAAAGTGTCAAAAGAAATAA
Organism: Octopus bimaculoides; assembly: GCF_046866305.1. NCBI lineage: Eukaryota > Metazoa > Mollusca > Cephalopoda > Octopoda > Octopodidae > Octopus > Octopus bimaculoides. The sequence goes on along the minus strand of NC_142938.1, from coordinate 59,391,296 downwards.
ATGTTTATTATTACAATTGAACAGAAAAGGATAGATATGCTTTTTCACAACGATCACCATTTGGGACGTTTCGAATAATTTATCATAATTTCCAAAACAAATCACATGTGAAGAAAATTTAAATACAATATATTATTTTAACGCCTAAGTCACCTGCCAAATCCAAAACATATAAATAAAATATTTGGCAGTTAAAGGGTTAAGTTCACGAGCAGGCTGTTCCATTGATCGAAACCCTCGTCGTCATAAACGACGGAATGCTAGTAACACATTTATCTTGAATTGGTAGCGTTTTCTTTCGTCAAATCGCACAACTAAACACTTTGTTTGTCGGGAATTATGACAGATATAGGTTCGAACTCTTCGAGTTACATTACATTTCTTGTTTTATTTTATTTTCATATTAATAATATTTGTAAAACACGTTTAACTCTTTTTGTACATATCTACCGATATACAAGTATGAATGCACACGTCTGTGTGTTGTGAGTGTATATGTCTGTCAATCTACTTGCTTATCTTTCTCTCGCTCATTCCCTCACTCGTCTCTCTCTCTCTTTCTCTCTCTATCTCTCTTTATATATATATATATATATATATATATATATATATATATATATATATATATATATATATATATGCGTATGTGTAAGAATTAAAAATCAATATCAACAGCTAGGAGCAAAAGAAAATTTTATCACCGCTATTTGTGACTGGGGGCACCTTATTTCTTATATGCATGAAATAAGAGTTAATAGCTCTTAATGTTATATTAAGCGCACAGTATATATACATTGACGGGGAACATAACCACCCCATTCGCGACTGTAGGGTCACAGCTCTAACTAGTTTCACCTATCAATGTAAACTCATTTTCTCTCTGGTTTAGCAAAATTGGCCTGTTACCGGATAAAAAGTCAACGATAAGCGCTGCATGTCCAGTGAGTACCAGTGAAAGACAGACGTCCTTGCAAAGTACACCAGCAAGAATTTCTCCCCACAGTTGTTAATGCTTTTACAGAAGGGCCATCGGCGCTGAATCGATGACATTTTGTTATTTTTAGTAAACGAAGGACAGTCAAGGAAGATATATGTGTGTTTATATTTAGTTGTTTGTGTGTTTGTGTGATTTCCTATTTCGAACGTAAATTTGATTTTACTCAGCGATATACACACACACACACACACACACACACACACACACACACACACACACACACACACACACACACACAAACACACACATACACACACACACACACACACACACACATATATATATATATATATATACACGCATATTTACATATAAGCACTCATATATGCAGATATATCTATAGATATATGCATATAAATATATATGTGTATGCATATACATGCATATATATATATATATATATATATATATATATATATATATATATATATATATATATACATACACACACATATATGTATATATATATATACACCTATGTAAATGTATGTATATATACATATATATATATATGTATATATGTGTATAAATTTGTATACATACGTATATGTATATATATATATATATATATATATATATATATATATATATATATATATATATATATTTGTATGCATGTATAAACATATATGTCTATTAGCGTAATTGTTGACTATTTTCCTCGCATTTCTCATACGTTATTTTATTGTATTTATTCATTATTTTTTTTTTGCCACTTTATTGCTCGATGAAATATGGCGTACAAATAAAAGGATACAATCAAAACATAAATCAAAACATCCCAATGTAAATATCAATTTATATAATGGTCAAAATGAAGGATTTTTAGATTGCTGACACAGCAGTAAGCTTAAATAGCTAATACAAGCAGATGACCTACGCATGCATATAAAATTAAGCTATGAATATCATGTCCAGCTACTTGAATTTTTATGGCTCTCAGTTCCGTCCATTATCATTGAAGATTTGTGTATGTGACGCGTGTCTGGCAAGTTTGTGCTCAAAGAGCTTTCAGCTGACCAAAAGGACACTCGGGTTTCCGTTGGACAAGATTTTGATTGTGTCGGGAACGGTGAAAACTTTTTGGAAACGGTCATAACGGGTGATGAATGGTGGGTCTATGGCTATGACCCCGAAACAAAGGGGTCACAATGTCTTGTGCACTATGCAGCGTAAGTAAGAATGAGTGTATGTATGTAGGTGTATATTTTGAGTAGAGGCAATGTCTGTTTGTGAAAGCAGAGGATGACAAAGAAGGGGTCGAGAAAGAGTCAGAGAGAGAGGAAGCATGTGTCTGTGAGCGTGTTCTTATGTGCAGGGATTTTCCTGTATTATCTAGTGAATATGAGAATGCGTATATTTCCATGTGAGTGCATACTCAGAATAGAGAGATTGTGAATGCGTGTTTGTGTGTGGATGTAGAAGGAGAGAGAGAGAGGGGGAGAGAGATAAAGATGGAGGGAGAAAGGAGAGAGGAGTGAGAAAAAGATATATATATATATATATATATATATAAACAAAACATGGAAACGCGAAATATTTCGCAACACTTAGAAACCTTTCTTCGATATGCAGGTTCAACGCCATTTGTTTCAGATGCACTTCAAACCGGAGTTTTAGTGATAAACCAAACTAAGAACTCATAGCACATACCTATCACATCAGTTGACGAAAACTTGTTGTATGTTATCTATCTATCTATCTATCTATCTATCTATCTATCTATCTATCTATCTATCTGTCTGTCTGTCTGTCTGTCTGTCTGTCTATCTATCTATTTATCTATCAGGTCATCCCATAA
>NC_142938.1:59355998-59378498 GCF_046866305.1 Octopus bimaculoides | reverse complement strand
GATAGATAGATAGATAGATAGATAGATAGATGATAGATAGATAGATAGATAGATAGATAGATAGATAGATAGATAGATAGATAGATAGATAGAGATATGTATGAATTTATGTATGTATATCTTTGTAACATTGAATGGTATATTTTTCTTTTCTTTCGTCAAACACATACACTCAAGTCGGTACATACATATTGCATATATACATGTGTATACACCCTAGCACAAACACCGCGCACGCACGCACAAACACACACACACACACACATACACACACACATGGGGTCGCACACGTATATTTAATATGAAGATACTTCTCTGAAATATACAGCATCTCCCAATGTAAAAGGACAAAACACCTTAGACGTAAACAAATGTGGACGTAATCGTCGTAGCCGTCTTGATAACCAAGACAGATGACAATGCCAAGTGTGAAAAATCAGAAGACTTACCAAGACATATTGTTTTGGTTCTCTTGGAGCACGGTGGAATTTAAGAATGAGACTCTACACTTTGAAGCTGGCTTGGTTTATACCACTTACATTTATCCATTCCCATTCCACTCATTTATTCTCTTCTATGCTTCGTTCGGTACAACTCCTAGAGCGCACTAATTGTTATGCCTAATTTTCATACATGAATCATCGAACCTTCACTGGAATAACCTCTGTGCTAGTGTATTTCCCAAAATATCTTTACTTACAAAAGTTCCGAAAGAAAGTTAATGACCGCATGGTTCCGGATTCATTCCCACTGCGTGGCAACTTGGGCAAGTGTCTACTAGTATAGCCTGGGCCGACCAAAGCCTTGTGAGTGGATTTGGTAGACAGAAGCTGAAAGAAGCCTGTCGTATATATGTATATATATATATATATATATATATATATATATATATATATATATCTGCGCGTGTTATGTGTGTGTGTGTGTGTGTGTGTGTGTAGGTGTGTGTGTGTGTATGCTTGTGTTTCTGTGTCTGTCCCTCCAACATCGCTTGACAACCGATGGTGGCGTGTTTAATTTCCCGTAACGGCAAAAAGAGACCGATAGAATAAGTACTAGGCTTACAAAGAATAAGTCCTGGGGTCGATTTGCTCGACTAAAGGCGGTGCTCCAGCATGGCCGCAGTCAAATGACTGAAACAAGTAAAGGAGTATATTAACCACGTCGATCTAGCAAGGCCGTAAAAGCGAATAGGCACCGTTTCTTCTTTATCCCAAACGTTAAAAAATAATTCCAAGTCAAAATAATTCTAATAACGAGTAGCAACATAGAATTAAGTCACACATTTTAGGGTTGGTATAAAGCATTAAATGGACTATGAGTTTTAATTAATGTTTAATTTTATCGATTCTTAATGCATTATAAGCTTTAGTTATCGGGAGATGATTTAATTTTGAATTTTGAGTGTAAGGAGACGTAATCAAGCATCTGAAGGCAATGAATACATTTTGAAGAAACCTATGAAATCACAATTTCTATCTATTTCCATCCCCAAGTATGCATGGAATTTCAACTCTAGATAAATACTTCCTTCTACGTTTAGAATTTCTAATTATCCTTTAATTCCTAAGAATGTGGGAACTTGGTTTAGACCAGAGGTTTTCTTTTCATTACGTCAGAAAATTACAAATATCTACAAAGTGGTTTTGAATGTAAAATGATTCTTTTTCATTTCTTGCATTTGTTGTTTTAGACAATGTTATTAGAATTCCATTAGCATCATTACAAATTTATCAGCATACACCTACAAACATATATAAATAATATACATACATATATGTACGTATATACAAGCACGCGCACACACCCATATTTTTAAAGGATTTTACCGTTGACTTAGCCAAGGCTTAAACGGCAATTTATGTTTCATTGTCAAACAATACCAATTCTTCTCTTATTAAGAGACTACATGAAATAGAATAAAAATGTGTGAACTCGCTGCCTGTTGAAGCGAAATCTCCACGCAGATGCTTCACTTGAAATGTTGAAGGTAGATTCCGTTGAAAACATCTAGTATGGCTTCAATAAATAGACATTGCGTTTCAGTAACACCGAAGTCTATGTTTTCCTTATCTAATATTTACTGTTCATGCCTGAAGCAATTATGTGTTATACAATATCATAGTTGAAGGTTTCGATTTGCTTGATAATTGAATATGTGTCCAGCCATCAGTCGTCGGTTTCACCACAAATAAGTTTAGAGAATTCTTTAATATTTCGGATAGCAAAATTAAATATTAATAATAATTTGTCCAGCATGCAAACGGTTATGCAAGTGGGTTAACTTCAGTATCCTTAGCATACCAGACAAATTGCTTGTTGTCATTAAGTCCGTCTTATTTCTGAGTTAAAATTTTGCCGAGTTTGTCGTTACTTTTCATCCTTTCGGGATGATAAAATAGGTTACCAGTTGAGTACTGGGGTGGATTTAATCGACTTAACTCCTTCCTCAAAATTGCTGACGCACTACTCATGAGTCCTACTCTATACTCCGTATAAGGAGAGTCCTACTCTATACGAGTAACTTAAATGAGATGTGGTTGATTTCTTCTCCTGTCAAAGATTTGGGGGAAATTGGTGATATTGATGTGAGAGAGAAAGATGCACAACCGTCCGATGAAGAGATGGGTATTGAGAGAAAATGGATGAAAGACGCGGAGAGATTTACAGCAGCTTCGAGAAAGACAAGGAAATAGGGTGGGGTTGCAATATGAGGAGGAGGAGCATATCAGAGATATGTATTCCAGTTTTAGTATATTTTGGGTTTAGTATTTCTTCTTAGTTCCTTCGGGCCCAACTATTTCACACTGATAGAATATGAATACAATACACATACATACATACATACATACATACATACATACAACAGACAAATAGATAGATAGATACACACAAACACACACATACATATGCATATATATATATATATATATATATATATATATATATATATATATATATATACATATACATATATATATATATATATATATATATATATATATATATATATATATATATATATATATATATATATATATATATATATATATATATATATATATATATATATATACATATACATATATATATATATATATATATATATATATATATATATATATATATATATATATATATATATATATATATATATATATATATATATATATATATATATACATATGTATGCATACAAGTATGCATTTTGCTAGGTAAGTAGGTAGGTAGGGAGGGACGGACGGACGGACGGACGGAGGGACGGAGCCAGGGACGGAGGGACGGAGCCAGGGACGGAGGGACGGAGGGACGGAGGGACGGAGGGACGGAGCCAGGGACGGAGGGACGGAAAGAGGGAGGGAGGTACGTACGTACGCCCGTACGTAGCTATATTACACCACTGGGAGATGAAATATATACATATATGTGTGTCTGCTATTTCTAATTTATGTATATATATATGCATGCGTATGTATGTATATATGTATGTGGGTATGTATGTATTTTGGTAAGTAGGTAGGTAGGTAGGTAGGTAGGTAGGTAGGTAGGTAGGTAGGTATATTACACCACTGGGAGCTGAACATTTACACATTAGTAAATGGAGTTTCATATTTCCCGTCCAGTGATAAGGAAAATATATATAATATTGTTAAGTAAAGAGAAAATCATTGAATCTATTAGGGAACACTGGTCATATGACATGGATTAACAACGGATATTATTGGCTCAAAGGAAACTGTTGTTTCAAAAATACTCCCATATCGGGGTTAAGATAAAAAGAATTACATATATAGCAACAGAGGTGTAAGGACATGTAATAGGATACTAAAAAAAATGTGTGCATGTAAGCTGAAGTTAAAAATTATCTTTTGTTGAAAAAAGGTTCTATTCATATGATCAGACTGGCATACATACACACACACACATATATATATATATATATATAGGTAAGTAGATAGATAGGTAGGTAGATATAAATACTTATATATAAATATATATACACACACAGACGCACATATATATATGTGTATGTATAAATGTATGTGATATGTGCATATCCACATATGTGCATATATATTTATATATATTATATATATATATGTATATATATATATATATATATATATATATATATATATATATATATATATATATATATATATATATATATGCATTCATACATATATATTTACATACATACATATATACATATATACATACATACCTACATATATACGTATACACATATATATATATATATATATATATATATATATATATATATATACATATACACGTACCACATGAGGATATCGTGTGCGTGAAAAGAACAGCCAATTTGAAGAGAAATAGCTGCTTCACAAAAGTCGGAATCTATTAACTTTCCTCCTTTGAATAACAAATAGCGAAAACCCAGTAATATCCACTGGCATAATGAAATGAATTATATTGAGTTAGAGTCTTGTTATTGCAAGTATAAGAATGAAATGGCATGACGACTGCGGGGCAAAACATATCAATTCTATAATTGTCTGACTCTTTGTTTTCGACCTAAATGCATTTACATCCATCACAATCCAGGCGGGAGGTCTTACAGTAATGTCGGCAAGAAATTAATGAAAATATTGAAAAACCGAAGAATTAGTACGTGGAAATGAGTTATTCATTACAAGCATGTGAGGAAATATCCGGTGCAGGTGTCTAACTATGAAAAGGATAAAAGACATAGCCCTCTTTCACACAATAAACGTTGATCACGAGCGCTTCGATTGATTCCCAAGATAAGCTATGTTATAGTCACGAATCCGAATCAGGAATGCTATATGTCCGAAAGCGAGGTTCGATTAATTATATCGAAAATTTAATAAACGCTGGTTAACGAAACGCTTCATTACATTTATATGTCTGTGTATAACTGTATAAATATCTGTATACATTAGCCCTTCCCTCCCTCCCTCCTATCCCACTCTCTATATCTATTTCTCTCTCTCTCATTCTTTCCCTCTCTCTCCTTCTTTTCCTCTCTCTCTCTCTGTCTCTCTCTTTCTCTCTAAAAAGACTGGCAGAAAGCGCGAGAGTGCGAGAAAGTAGAAGAGAAAGTAATATATCTATCTAGCTAGCTACCTACCTAACTATCTATCTGTCTGTCTGTCTGTCTATCTATTTCTCTCTCTCTCTCTCTCTCTCTCTCTCTCTATATATATATATATATATATATATATATATATATATATATATATATATATATATATATATATATATATATACATATATATATATAATTGGTATATATATTTATACATATAATTAGCAGTATCATCAGAGCGGAGGGTAAAAATGACTTTGTGGTATTTGTTGCGCGGCTCATTGCGCTTTGCCTTCCTCTCTTACCTACTTAACATCGATCTTGATATTTGGGAAAGAAAGATAAAATATAATAACTGACAAATCCAAGGAGCTGGTGAACGAAGTTCATGGTGTATTTCTTCCTTATCATCTCGTTCCGTTACACTTCCTCGTCGTTTTGTTCCCGGCACCCATTTTGGAACACCTTCGGAGATACCGTTTTCTTGCAAAGATACAGACCAATTTCTATCTGAATATACCTTTCTTTCATCTTTCATCTTTCTACGTCTCTCGACAGCCATGATCATAAAAATGGGCTATAATATGCCCTGCTCTGTTCGTGCCGGAAGAATTGGTAAAGTAACTGTATATCAATTAGATTTCCTCAATAAAGTGTGGCATAACTCAATGTTGATGTCCACTATGTTGTTAATTAGGTGTCTCACAAAAAGTTGATGGTTTGTGGATGTATGGTGAGGAACCTGCTTCACAACCAGATGTTTCCGAGATCTGCAATGCGTGGCACCTTGCTCAAGTTTCTTCTTCTATAGCCTTGGGCCGACCGGCGCCTTGTGAGCAGATTTGGTAGACAACACTGAAAGAATTTAGTCGTATATATCAGTTCATCTCATAAGTTCTGTCCGATTTTACCTTTTTAAAAATTGAATGAAATTTAATAGTATTTTAGAATGTCTAACGGAATTAAAAATGATTTTTATGCATTTGTGTACATTTAAACTAATTAAATATTATTTTACAGAATAATAGAATTAAAATTTCTTTGATTAAAACCCTTTCTAACAGGGAAGTATCTAAAGAGCATTTAAGACACATAATGCTTTATAAGTAGAAAAAAAAATCTGCAGCCGAAGCGACTCGAAACATACACTCGGTTTATGGGAAAGAATGCTTGAATAAAAGAACTTGCAGAAGATGATTTGCAAAATTCAGAAGTGGAGATTTCGGCCTTGAAGGTGAAGATTGAACAGGACGTCCAGTTCAGTTTGATGATAAGCTCCTTGAGGCATTACTTGAAAGAAATCCTGCATTATCAGCAGAAGAATTGGCAATAATGCTTAGTTCAAGCCATACAACTGTTCATTGTTATCTTCAACAACTTGAAAAGGTTCCTAAACTTGGAAAATTGGTGTCTCATGAACTGTCCAAAAGCAGCCGCAAATCCCGAGTTGACATCTGCACTTCTCTCCATTCTCACGAACTCATTTCACCCTATTTGGATAGACTTGTGACGTAACTTTCGAAAGTCAGGAGAGGTCGAAACTGATATTTCAGAGTTCTTCGCTTTGAAACCAAAAGCGTTTTACATTGATGGGATTAAAAGGCTTGTAAATAGAAAGAAGGAAATCATAGATAATCAGGGGAAAGCCTTTTGCGCGTAAATAATAGGCTTTTGGGATTGTTATAAGTGTGTGTAAGACAGCCGAATCGTAAGCACGCTGGACAAAATGGCTAGCACCATTTCACCCATCTTTACGTTAGAATTCAAATTCCGTCCATAAAATAAGGATTAGTTGTGCATTAGAATTGATGTAATCAAGGCCTTCGCCAACATTTCAGATCATCGTGCTTATAATGCAAAGGAATATTATGAATAAATGCTGTGTGCGTGATGTCTAAACGCATGATTGTGTCAGTGTACATTACTATGTTTTCTATGAATTAGTGTCTGCGTGGTATATATGCTTGTGTAGCCGATGGTAAGCTGGGTTGCTTTGATGGCAACCGCGAATACAACAGATCTCTAGGTGGCTTCTAAATAGTTTCTCTGTCTGCGAGAGTTCCTAAGCTCCATTCGGGTGATACTTCTGATAAAGAAAATGACACATTTCATGTACACTAATTGTATAGTACGTAAGCCATCAAGCGTATCTTTGTCATCTTTTATAGAGCAGCAGGTTTGAAGTGCTCACCTACTTGCTGTCTATTTGTTATTCATTTTTCAGACAGAAACCTCCTCGGGGAGGGACCGGAGTGCTGAAGTGTCATATTACAAAGTGTTTCAAAAGCCTTTTGCTTATATAATATTGTTGTAATAATTTTTATTTTGAAACAAAAAATGTTTCATGAATCGGGGACATTCTCTTCTGTCTATTCAATCTAATCCATGGTTTTGATTTTTTGTTTCCCTATGTTAACTCAATCATACACCAGTCACATAGGTACATGACATAATATACCTATATACGTGTGTGTTTGTATATATGTATGTATGCATGTATGTGTATATATATATATATATTTATATATATATGTATATATATATATATATGTATGTATATATATATATATATATATATATATATATACATATATATATATATATATATATATATATATATATATATATATATATATATATATATATATATATATATATATATATATATATATATATATATATATACAAACACACACGCACGTGCACACGCATATACAAATGAATATGTATCTATGCATATTATATATATTCTTTTCTACTCTAGGCACAAGGCCCGAAATTTTGGAGGAGTGGGGCGTCGATTAGATGGATCCCAGTACGCAACTGCTACTTCATTTATAGACCCCGAAAGAATGTAAGACAAAGTCGACCTCGGCTGAATTTGAACTCAGAGCATAAAGACAGACGAAATACAGCTACGCATTTCGCCAGGCGTGCTAACGTTTTTGCCAGCTCGCCGCCTTAAATATTATATATTTTGTGTATACATCATGTGTGCATGTGTGTATGCAGATATATATATATATATATATATATATACATATATATATATCAATAGGCGTAGGAGTAGCTGTGTGGTAAGTACCTTGCTTACGTAACATATGGTTCCGGGTTCAGTCCCACTGCGTGGCACCTTGGACAACTGTCTTCAACTATAGCCTCGGGCCGACCAAAGCCGTGTGAGTAGATTTGGTAGACAGAAACTGAAAGAAGCCCGTCGTATATATGTATATCCATATATATGTATGTATGTGTGTGTGTGTCTGTGTTTGTTCCCCCAGCATCGCTTGACAACCGATGCTGTTGTGTTTGCGTCCCTGTAACTTAGCGGTTCCGCAAAAGACACCGATAGAATAAGTACTAGGCTTACAAAGAATAAGTCCTGGGGTCGATTTGCTCGACTAAAGGTGGTGCTCCAGCATGGCCACAGTCAAATGATTGAAACAAGTAAAAGAGTAAAAGAATGTGCGTGTGTGTGCAAATATATATATATAAGTATATAAGGTATATATATATATATATATATATATATATATATATATATATATATATATATATATATAATATAATATAATATAGGATAAATTCTTTATAAGAATTTATCAAGTAGTCAGCGTGAAAAAACCTCAAAATGAAAAAGCGTGAGGCATTAATACACAGTTAATACCCTTTATATATAAGTATATATATATATATATATATATATATATATATATAATAATAATAATAATAATAGGGACAAAATCCAAAATTACAGGTAAAAAACTCAATTAAAATCAATTTATAAAAAATTAAAATTAAATTGAGCCTTATAGATAAAGTATATATAAAATATATAGTTTTAGGGAAAATAACCAATTTTCAAGAACTCATCGATGAAAATCCACTATCACATATAGAAAAATTAATAATTAAAAGCACAATAAATGAGTATAATATAAAGTAAAGTAAATATCATAAGATAAATATAATAAATATAATAATTATATTTATCTTATGTTATTTACTTTACTTTATATTATACTCATTTATTGTGCTTTTAATTATTAATTTTTCTATATGTGATAGTGGATTTTCATCGATGAGTTCTTGAAAATTGGTTATTTTCCCTAAAACTATATATATATATATATATATATATATATATATATATATATATATATATATATATATATATATATCTTCATGTATATATGGATATATAGATATAGATATATAATGTATATAAATACGTGTGTGAGTGTGTGTATGCATACATCTGTATTTAAATAAATACTTACTCGTTTTTGACACGCTTCTGCATAATCGTGTTATTATTTTACAAGTCTAATTTACTAAAGTGCGTGGATACACTTTACTTGATAATACGCGTGTCACATGATAAAACACGGCATGATACCAGCAAGGCCTGAATCCCTTAACTACAAGAACAACGACAATGTAAAGCATGTATCTTATTACAGTGTACAGCAACAACAACAGAGGATTCAAAGGAAGCTACAAGTAGGGGAAAGCCAATATAATTAACAGTGTAAAATAAAACTAGGACATGAGGAAGCCAAATAGCATACATTTTGAGAGGAAATGAATTAATCTGAACACAAGAGTAACAAAAGAAACTGGACTAAAACCCAGCAGGAACGGGTTCTGTTATATGAATTTTAAAAAAATATTATTTAAAGAAGTGGGTGTGTTGATGAGGGAGTGAGAGCCTTTAAACTAATTAAATTATGTTTGCATTCCAGATACATTGTAGAAGAGATTTAATTAAATTGTAATGGAAAGATATTAATAAAATGATCAGAGCATTTCTTTAAGTATTGTCAGACACATATTAAGACGGCGAGCTGGCAGAATCGTTAGCACTCCGGGCGAAATGCTTAGCGGTATTTCGTCTGCCGTTATGTTCTGAGTTCAAATTCCGCCGAGGCCGACTTTGCAGTTCATCCTTTCGGGGTGGATAAATTAAGTACCAGTTACGCACTGGGGTCGATTTAATCCGTTCGTCTGTCCTTGTTTGTTCAATCTATGTTTAGCCCGTTGTGGGCTATAAAGAAATTAGAACTGTTATCGTGCCGGACAAAATTCTTAGCGGTGTTTCGTCCGTCTTTACGTTCTGAGTTCAAAATCAGTCGAGGTTGATTTTGCTTTTTATCCTTTCGGTTTTGGTAAAATAAGTTCCAGTTGAACATTGGGTCTTATGTAATCGACTTACTGCCTCTCCCGAACTTGCTGGCCATGAGCCAAAATTTTATACATAAGTAAGGCGACGTGCTGACAAAACTGCTACCACGCGGGACAAAATACCTAGTGGTGTTTCGTCCGTCTTTACGTTCCGAGTTCAAATTCAGCGGAGGTTGATTTTTCTTTCCATCATTTCGGGACCAATAAAATACGTACCATTTGAACAGTGGGGTTGATGTAATCAACTTACTGCCTCCCCCAAATTTGCTGGCCTTGTGTCAAGCTTTGAAATCAATGTAACATATATAATCCTAAACAGACACACTCACTTCCATCTTACTCTGTCTTTCTACCTCTTTCTCTTTCCCAATCCCCCTGTCTTAACTTCTCTCACTGCTCGCCACTCCATATACCAACAGGAATAGCGGAATGATTAAGACATCCATTGCTTGGCATCTTAAGCAAGTATCTTCTACTATCAAGTCGAATGAACCCAAGACTTCTAACTGAAATTTGGTACGTAAAGACTACATGGACATGGGATGAGTTGTACTTGTAATTCAAAACCACAACTTTGTCATAGTGTGTAAGGGAGACGCTACTTGAAATTTACTCTAAGCGTACAATTGTCAATGGAATACTCAGCCAATTATACGGGAATTCAATGTGAAGGTAATTCACTTGATCGGGTGACCATATCCTCATCGTCGAATCTAACGGAAACCCATTACATACATACGCGCTCGCGCACGTGCACCCGCCCACACACGCACACTCACACATAGCGCATGCGCATGCTCACATCTAGATGTTTCAATTATTGGACTGTTGTATGTTGGGATACCTCCTTGAAGGGTTTAGTCGAACACATCGACCCCAGAACTTATTTGTTGTCAACCCTGAACCTTATTTCGTCGGTCCCTTTTTTTCAACTGGTATGTTACTAGAATGTAAACAGGAGTGGCTGCGGGGTAAGAAGCTTGCTTACCAACCACATTTTTCCGGGTTCAATTGCACTGCGTGGCACCTTGGGCAAGTCTCTTCTACTATAGCTTCGGTTCGACCAAATTTGTGAGTGGATTTGGTAGACGGAAGCAGAAAGAAAGCCGTCCTATATGTATATCTATCTATCTATCTATCTATATATATATATATATATATATATATATATATATATGGGGGGGGGGTATCTGTGTTTGTTCTCCTAGCATCGCTTGATAACCGATGCTGGTATGTTTACGTCACTGTAACTTAGCGGTTCAGCAAAGACTCCGATAGAATATGCAGTAAGCTTGCAAAGAATAAGACCTGGTGTCGATTTGCGTGACTAATGGGCGATGCTCCACTATGGCCGCACTCAAATAACCGAAACAAATGAAAGAATACATCTAATCCGTTTGACAAGCAGTTGTAGGCAACAACCACAAACATACACACCCACACGCGCACACGCAAAAGAAAAGCACTTACATGAGGAACTTCTTTCAGTTTCCATGCCCTAAACCTACCCACAATGCTTTGGTTGGAACCATTGTAAACGATACATGTCGAAGGTGCCACGCAAGGAGACTGGACCCGGAACTATGTGATTGGAAAATAAACTTTTTACCTTACAGCCACGACCCACTGATTCATCCTGCCCATATATATATATATATATATATATATATATATATATATATATATATATATATATATATATATATATATATATATATATATATATATATATATATATATGGATGTATTTTTATACATACATATATACATATATATGTATACATACATATATACATACATATATATATATATATATATATATATATATATATATATATATATATATATATATATATATATATATATATATATATATATATATGCATATGTATGCACTTATGAACAAATGACTGCATCTCTACGTCTATACATTCACGCAATGACTTCTAATAACGCACATTACCATACACAATCGCACATGCCCCTACTCATACACATACGCACATTTTGATATTGTAATTAAGATTTCGCAATTGTTTTCCTTTTATTTTTGCTCTGTTATTTCTGTTTCGTTCATATTCTTGCTCCCTGCTGTCTCCACCACAAACACCACCACCAACAACAATACAAGAAGACCAACGACACCAACAGTACCACCGGCGCCACCAGCTCCAAAATATTAACTCTGCTAACGATAGTATTGATACCAAACAAATACCTCCCAACAGTAACCCAGACCTGAACACCATCATTACCATACTCCATACTAGCAAGAACAACAACAGACAAGACCATCACCTACAACTTCAGTACCAATAAAATCTAGTGCATCACTAAACATTATATTTACACTTTAGAGTCCTGAAGGGAAAACGTGTACTTGATATGAGCACATTTAATTATATCTCTCTCCTTTAGCGAAAATCATTTTCATTTAATAAGGAAATATCATAAATAGAGATGTGAAAATTTAAAAAAAAGAGCTATGAGTTTAAAAGTCGTGAGGTAGCTATAATATAGTCAATTGAAATGGCCTCAAACGCACGCCAGGCTAATTGACTGTATGTCTTGGAATTTAAACCCACTATGTTAAATATAGCAATGTCTTTCGATGAAGAATCGGATACAAATTCGTAGATATTGAAATTATACGTGTCATTTATGGTTTTTGTTTATATGTGTATGTGCTTGTGTGTGACTGCGTGCATATGTAGAAGTCTTAATACGTGTGTGTGGATATTTTATATTATTAATATGAGAGTACATGTGTGTGTGTGTGTGTGTGTGAGTGTGTGTGTGTTGTGTGTGTGTGTGTGTGTGTGTGTGTGTGTGTGTGTGTGTGTGTGTGTGTGTGTGTGTGTGTGAGTGTGTGTCTGTGTGTGGCTGTGTTAATCGAGAGGAAATCAGATAACGGATTTGGTTTCGATTCATGCTGAAAACGTGTGTAATTATACTGAAAATAGCCTGGAGAGTGTAATAAATACTCCGTGTGCACTTGTAACCATTTCCTTTAATCTACAAATCTATTATCCAATCAAAGAGAAAACACTAATGTGTTAGTCTTAGGGGAGCAGCATATTTTGTATTCCATTATTTCTTTTATAAGTTTCATTCGATGAACTGCGGCCATACTGGAGCATCGCCTTCAAAAAATGTATAATTGATTATATAGCCCCCAGATTTACTCATCGTAGTCAGATACGAAATGCATACTATTATTTTATGTAAGGAGAGGCCATTCAGTTTGCACATTAATACTACATCGGCATTGATTTTGAATATACTGGTTCAAAATCTGCCTCGATATTAGTGCATCCACAAGTATCTTTGTATCTGTCTATCTTTCTATCTATATATATATATATATATATATATATATATATATCTGTATGTTTGTCGGTCCAGCATTTTATCCTCCTGTGAAATAATTAGTTAATATATAGCTAAGTAGATAAATCTAAACAAGCAATTTCGTATTATTGACTACAGACACCCACAGAAGCTTAGTTATAAACAAACCCACTGTCAGTTCGTTCATTTTGTTAGTTGTTACAAATGATTCTCACTACAATAACAGTCAGATTAACAAAAACAAACTGCACCGTTTATCATGGTTGTGATCCTGGAATTGCATCAATATATGCTACTCATTCATATACCTAATACGATAAACGTCGCCTTTCAAAGCCTAGCCAGGCTCATGGGCCCGTTTTCCCGGTTTCTATGGCGTATGTGTTCCCCCTAGTTGGACGGGACGCGAGTCCATCGTAGCGTTACTCAAGAAACAGGAAAAAAGTGTGAGAGAAAGATGGGGCGAAAGAGTACAACAGGGGTTTCCACCACCCCCTTCCGGAGCCTCGTGGGGCTTTGGTATTTTCGCTCGATAAACACAGCGCCGGTCTGGGAATCGAAACCGCGATCTTCCGACCGCGAGTCCGCTACCCTAGCCACTGGGGTATTGCGCCTCCACCATATACCTAATATTGGGTCCAATTTGCGGGGAGAACATAAATCGATTACATCGACCCCAGTGTTCAACTGCTACTTATTTTACCGATGCGGAAAGGGATGAAAAGTAAAGTCGACCTCAGCGACATTTCAACTCAGAACATAAAGACGGATGAATTGCCGCTCAGCATATAGTCCGGCGTGTTAATGATTCCACCAGATCGCCGCCTTAATGACATACTTATTATTGTCTTTCATTAACAAACTGAAAGAGAATATTTACAAAATAACGGAACTATTATTAGCAAATATAAATACGTGCCAAAAATTCTCCTTTAATTTCGAATATAAAATTCTTTCTACTATAGGCACAAGGCCTGGAATTGTGGAAGAGGTGGTTAATCGATTACATTGAGCCCAGTACGTAGCTGGTACTTATTTCATCGATCCCGAATTGAAAGAAAAAATATATATTTACATATACACGTGCGCGTTCGTGTGTGTGAGAGAGAGCGTTTGTGTATGTAGGTGTATTTTAGATTCATCCTTATCGTTGAACAAGTATTACAGCGAATCGGAGGAAGGGAAGGACACGCAAAATGAAGGGAAAATGTACTTCAAGGACACACTTGAAACCTTTCAGAAGAGCTCTGAAATGGAACTCGTTACCTGAGAAACGCAAACATAAGACCGCTCTGTCTGACAAAGCTGAACCAACAGTGGTGCCACCTGCTACAAACAGAACAGGAGAGCAGGGACATAAAGAAAAGGCGAACTATGCAAGCCTAGAGACAAGTTGCTTTCAATTCTAAGAAATCACAAAGGACCGCTCTGTGATAGAGCCTTCCGATCAAGAATTGGATTGATTGGCCACGGCCGGACACACTTCTTCTCCAAAGTTATGTCCTCGATCGTTGTCGACTATACATGAATAATAGTAATGATAATCTTTTCTAGTATAGGCATAAGGCCTGAATTTTGTGGGGAGGGGACAAATCGATTACATCGACCCTAGTACTCGACCGGTGTCTATTTTATCGATCCCAGAAGGATGAAACGCAAAGTCGATCCCAGCAGCATTTGAACTCAGAATATCAAGACGGACGAAATGCTGGTATGCGTCGAAAATGATAATGCAAAGATCCTATGCGATTTTATGATTCGGTGCGACCATGAGATAGAGAATAGGAAACCAGACATAGTGTTAATTGAGAAAGAAAGCAAACGTTGCTGCATCATAGATGTAGCATGCCCAGCTGAAAACAGCGTATGCGATAAGGAAGAAAGAAACATCGATAGATATGGCAGGTTAAATTAGGACATTAAGCAGTTGTGGTCGCTGAAAAATGTCGTAGTAGTACAGTGCATAAAAATCTTCAGAATTAGATGGAACAAATAGGGGCTGCAATAATGATGGAGCAGTTGCAGTAAACAGCACTGCATGGAATCGCTCGAATACGCAGGATGGTGCTCGAAAAATAAGGGGTGTTACTTTAGTTCACTGGTAATGAATAGCTGACACCTTGGTACATCTCCAGTATTAGAATCTGTGTAAAGACAACAACAACAACAACGACAATAATAATAATAATCTCGACAGGCATGATAGAGTAGCAAAGTATATTCACTGGGTAATTTGCAAAAACCTAGATCTGCCCCATGATAAAAACTGGTAAGAACACAAACTATCTGAAGTGCTTGAATATGATCACATCTCACACCTCTGGAACTTCAACGTTCGAACTGACAGAAAAATATATGCGATTAGGCCAGACATTATATTGAAGGACTTCAGACAAAAATCATGCCTCCTCATTCATATGACTGTCCCAATCGCCATAAACGTATCTACCAAAAACTGATCAAGAGCAAGACCTTTCAAAAACTGAGCAAGTATAGAGAACTTCAAAAAGAAACTGGCAAAATGTGGAGCCTCAAGACTAAAACAATATCTGTTATCATAGGTGCCATAGAAATGATAGCAAAAGGGGCTGATTCCTACCTGACTTAGTTACCAGGAAACCATAAGATGGCAGAAATGTAAATGTGTCCATGAGAACTGTCCATATCCTTCGTAAAATACTGTCTATCTAATCTCAAATTTTAAACCAAACCTAAAATTTTCTTATGTTTTCTTAAACATTCTCTAGAACAATACTATGTGCGAAACAAAATATTTGACAACCTAGGCATAAAACCAACTTGAACTTCTAACTTATATTCTTTTGAGGTCTCTGGGTGAGACTTGGAATCAACTTGTACAAATACAAAGCAAAAGTCAAACATATAATAATAATAATGATGATGATAATAATAATAATATTAATAAGGTTAATAAAAATGGAGACCTGAGAATTGAGATCGCTAAGATGTGGCAGCTACGAGAATCAAACATAAAGGTTATCCCTATTGATATCGGAGCATTAAGTTCAATACCACTCAATCTGAAGAAAAAAAAAAACATCTGAAAACTTTAGAAATACCTTACAATCTACATACACAGAGGATGTTTGAAATAGGATTGATGATTCAGTAGAACAGTTAAATATATCGTACAATTTTTGTTCAGGAATTATTTCGAGAAAATCATCACGAATCGCAATGTGACAAAAGTATGATTTGAAAAACAAAAATTCACGGACGACATTCCGTTCTGCTTAGAACCATTTTACTTGAACGTACATCATTGACGGTTTGTGTGAAATATCTTCAAAATGTAATGGCGGAAAACGTTTTGCTACAGGAAATGATCCGATAAATTAAAACAAAGTATAATACGCTTGGCTGTGAGTGCATGGCCATCTGCTAGAGACACTATAAACTGTGTACAATTTATTTGTCGTGAATGTTAAACAAATCAAAACATAGTGCCGTATATGATCGTATTAGAGAACAGTAAATCCGCTGAGATAATAACTAGCATTTTGATATTACAAAACCTTCCCAACCTTCTATTTCTTCTTCTACTCTGTAAATCGAAGATAAACTTTCCTTAATTTTCACCACGCATTACTGCTTGTCTTGGAGAAAATTGAAAGAAAATATTCGTTTGGAATCTCTTGTGAAATAGAAACTGTCTTTGCGGTAATTAGTTATTGCATTCACATCTTTATTAATATTCATTTCTCACCTGCGCCATTTTCGTCCATTTTCTTCCAATATATTCTACTCTCATCTTCTTGTTTTCCTTTTTACTCTTAGTCTTTCTCTCTTCTATCTTCAACTTGCTCACATTCCATTTTCCTCAGTTAACCAAGCACAACAAGTAATCATCGTTTAAGGAGAAGTTATTGAACATCATCACGAGGTGTACCAACATACACATTCTTGATTGAATGAGAATATATGTCAACGTATATATATATATAAATGATCCAGTTCCTACGAGCACACACACACACACACACACACACACACACACACACACACATACATACATATACATATACATACATATATATATATATATATATATATATATATATATATATATATATATATATATATATATATATATATATATATATGTATGTATGTATATGGTAAAGAAGAACGATTAAGTGCACCGGCATTTACCTCCGGCAGGACTCATAGGAAGGGAGAGTCTCTGAAATTGCAAAAATGGAAATTTCTATCGTGGAAACATAGGTTTTAACAAACAGAAAACCCGCAAGGTTTAATCGCCTACTTCCTTTATACATATATAATATAATAATATGATATAATATAATATATATAGTTTTACGTTATGCACATTCTTTCGCCATGACCACGAGTACGATGAAAATGACTCTTCCTTCCCTTTGCAAAGAAGGAGGCGTGACAATATTCACCATAGACTCATGTGATAAACTGACTCGTCCCACACGCGATAGCAGTCGTTCGACATAGGCCCACAGGTCGGAAATGGTTGGACACTGTACCAGTGCGTGCAGAATGGTTTCGGCGCTCTGACTGCATCTCGGGTAGGTCGGCCCCGTGTTTCTCGAGCCATGCCTGTAGAGCTTATCCCAAACAGATAGCGCTTCTCGATAGCACTGCCAGGCCAGGGATCGCTGGCAGTTGTCCATAGGTCCCGGCCCGAAAATCGCCTTGAAAAGTCGACGCCCAGGTTCGCACCGAGATCGTAATCGTACCTCCCCTCCAATAATCCCCTATAGAATGCTTTGGTTGTGTTGCAGACGCTCAAAGTCGACCCGGGACAGCATAGTTGCTAGAGAGCAACGCAACACTCGCGGTGCTATTCGCTCTTCCTCGGTCTCTTTTTGATCCACGACTGCTGTTCGGTCATGGAGAAGAGCTGCGGCAAAGCACGCCTCTCAAATGGTGACCGTCTATTCAGAGCCGGAGATGCCGCAGTCTCAGCGCGTGTGTGCGCATCATCAACCACGGCATGCCCAGCCCTCCTTTTAACGGGTGTTGGCAGCACCATCGGGACGCATCCTTTCCACGAGAAGTGGAAGAGAATGTATTCTAGTTTGGTGATAGTAAGGTCGAGACAAGTCACGACGGTCAAGCGGTAGTAGATGACGGACGCGATGCAAGTGTTCGCCACCTCCGCACGACCTCTTAGGGACAGCTTCCTCTCGGCCGATTGCCAGGCGAAAGTGACCACCCTACTCGTTATCTCGTTCCAGTTCTTCTTCGTTTGGAGGTCCGGACCAAACCAGACGCCGTGCAATTCGACCGGACCGTCGGTCCAGCGTCGCGCGACGGAGGCTCTGTTGGACGGCATTGGATTGCTTCTCCAGGTACCCAGCCGCATGCCCACTGACTTTTCCCGGCTGATTTTCGCTCCTGTTACTGCTTCGTCGTCTTTCAATGTCTCGCCGACCAGCTTACCTGTGCTCCTGGCTAGACACTATGACGGTGATGACGTCCGCGTATGCGGACACGCTCGCCTCGCATCTCAATTCTCGTGGGATGCTCCTCAGCGTTGCCACCTTCCGCAGTAGTGGCTCGACAGTCAATACGTACAGAAGCAACGAGAGCGGGCGAACGTGCAATGTCGAAAGGTCTCGATAGATGACCATTCACACAATATCTGGCCGGCTGTGATTTAGATAGATAGATAGATAGATAGATAGATAGATAGATAGATAGATAGATAGATAGATAAGTTATCTATGCATGATGGATTTACTTATGTCCGTTTTGTCATTGTTGCTATTTCTTTCTAGTCGTTCTACTTCTATAACGTACGTATGTGCATTCCTCTAACGCAAAACACGTTGCAGATAGATTTGTGCTATGAATTACATTCATAGATTTAAAGTGCTTTTGTTTTACAAATGATCGCATATGTATGAAATGAAACTTTGAGAGTTTAAAGTTTTAAGTTTCATACAGATAATTATTTCGACATCAGTATATACATTATGATATTTTCATAATATTTTGACATGCGTATATGAATAAGACATGTAATTGCATATATCGTAATGCTTAATTTCATATTTAGTTCCTTCTTAATCAATTTACAATAGTAAATCATTAACATTTATGCCCCCGAGTATTATTTGCTTCTGATTATATGTACATATGTCTATCTTACTCTTATTTTTTTTCCCATTCATCTTTTTTCTATCTATTTTAATTACGCTTGTGAAAACACATGATACTGCCCTAATATAAGTTAGATATGTGACATTGTAAGAACTTCCTTCGCCCACTGATAATTAATTATACATAACACATTGATATCACAATGTCTGATAAATTGCACGTTTATTTTCTATAAAATCTCTATATTTATATTTCTCTTTCTCTTTATCTTTATTATAATTCACGCATATTTTAATTAGGTCTGTCTCCAGATATCAAGACTTATCGTGACATCATTATCCAAATTTCAGTACGGTTATCATTCTACATGTTGCAAAAAATTGAAATACGAACACACACGTGTGTATGTATGTGTGTCTGTGTGTGTCTGTGTATGTGTGTGTGTGATTATGTGTGTGTGTGTATGTGTGTACGTATAGCGATTACTACTCCACTCAAATCCACATGCCCACAGAGGATTTTAACCCAATAGAGACTATATGAAGCCAAGATTAACTCTAATGCATCCCAGTCCGACGATGGCTTAACTGGACGAAACTTCGAAATTACTGTCAATAATGTTCAGCTATTGAAGGATTGGCCAGTTCGGAGTCCTGATTTAAATATCATTGAACAGATGTGGACATACATACATATATACATACACACACACACACACAACTATATATATATATATATATATATATATATATATATATATATATATATATATATATATATATATATATATATATATATATATATATATATATACGGCATGTGCTTCTTTCAGTTTCCGTCTACCAATTCCACTCACAAGGTTTTAGTCGTCCCGACGCTATAGTGCAAGACACTTGCCCAATGTGCCATGCAGTGAGACTCATCCCAGAATTATGTGGTTGGGAAGCAAACTTCTTACCACACAGCTTCGCTTGCGATAAATGATCGAAACAATTCACAAATTCGGCACAAACAGCGAAGTCACGGAGTTACAGGGCAGCTCTTCAGAACAGTAATTTGGCCGTTCTGTGACCAAAAGCATTTCATCAGCATCTATCTGTGGTTTTCTTACAATTTTGTCTCAGTAAGTGCAAGGAAACTGGAATGAAATACCTTTCTCTTACTTAAGCAGGAAATGGAATTTTGTCTCATGATCTGGCTGCTATTTCTTGCATATCGTGTGACAACCACATAGATACTCTCTTTATGTCTTGTGCCTTTGGTTATGTTGTTGTTAGTACTCTATGTCTATATAGTTTCCCTTGATCGTGTTACCTCATGGTGCTGCTGGTGTTGTTATAGTTGCTGGTTGATGTGTTACTGTTATTGTTTCATCTTGTTACTCCATATGCTGTTGCTGCTGCTACTACTGGTGCTGCAGTTGCTGTTCTTATTGTTTTTATTCTTTTTCTTTTTCTTCTTCCTCTCTGCGGCTGTTTATATTGTTACTCTCTACTATAGTTGAATTGTTCTCCCACTACTCTTACCAATGCTGTTCATCTTACTTTTGTTAGTGCTAACATTGCTGACTTTGTTGGTGCTGCTGTTGTTGCTGCTGCTGCTGTTGTTGCTGCGGCTGCTGTTGTTGCTGCTGCTGCTGTTGTTCCACTAATAACTAATTCGCCATTGTCGTCTTGTAATGGCCACCAAACCATTATGACAACTTGATGTGTTCACTGTAAAGACACCTGGTTGGACGTCAAATGACAGACCTTACAAAACATTCACACACACACACACAAACTCACACACAAACTCACACACACATAAATACACACACACAAACACCTACACACACATGCCCTCCTAAATACGCACACGCAAATACAATCAAAAACGAAACTCAGACACACTCACAGACACATATACATAAACACAAGGTTACATGACACTTAAACACTCACAGATATCTACACACACGCTCACAAACATAAACCAAACACAAACACTCACACATGCACTCACAGAAACGCATGCACGATATACAGGAATACACAACACTCAAACATACAAAAGATAGACGCACAACACACACAGACATACACTCACACTTGCACACATTACACTCAAGTATGTGCACACACCCTCACAGAAAAAAAGACAAACATAAGCACGCACTCACAGAAACACACGTACGAGATATACACAACTACACAACACTATAACATACAAGAGATACAACACCCTTCACACGCGACACACAACACAAGACAGGTAATACTTGCACTATGTAAATGACACGCTTGTCTTCGTATAAAGAAGACATTTGCTCCGGTTTCACTATGTAAAGACACGTCTGTCGACAAATACGGGATACATTTGTCAAAAAGCCATCCGTGACAAACAAGCAAAATTGTTCATTTAAAAGAGCAAAATAAATGAAACACTCTTACCTAGAATGGTGTATTGATTCTATTCTTATTTGATGAAGCGAGCGATATCTTCTTCGTTAGACATTTACTAAAATCTTGCATTTTGCGATGTTGTTGTGTTGTCAATGTTTTTGTTTTGCTTATTTTATTTTATTATATTTTTATTGGGGTGTTTTACTAGTAATAGGACTAGTGATGGCGAATGAGTTGAATCGCTTTATTGTTTTTTTTAATATTATTTGTATTTTTATTCTTGGTGATGGTGATGGTGATGGTGGAAGTTGTGATAGTGGTAGTGCTTGCGATGCTCATAATGGTAGTGGCGATAGTGAGGTTGATGGTAGTGGTGTCAGTGGTGGGGATAGT
>NC_142938.1:59340998-59350998 GCF_046866305.1 Octopus bimaculoides | reverse complement strand
TACGTGTTGTGTTTATTGTGGGATTAGTGCGAGGAAAGTGTGGGAAATACTTTTCATGGTAACTGTCTTCACGGCTATCAATACCTTTATTTGTGATGCCATCATTCTTTTTGCTTTAAACGAGTGACTAAATTCGAGGAACTGTAGGTATCACGTCTACTCTTTTCATTGACCACAAGCTTCGTATTTCGCACTTTAAATCGTCATTGCTTATTTTTTTCTTCTTTCACATTGATCCTGTTGTCACATACATGTTCTTTCTTTTTAATTTATCACAACAATGTCCGATTTCCTATGTCTGGTCATCTGATCGAACTGGATCATCAAATCCCACAGGAATTTGCAGTTCTCAAAATGCTTAGTGACATTTCGTCCACCTTTATTGTTCTGAGTTCAAATTCCACCAAGGTCGACTTTGCCATTCATTCTTTCGAGGTCTGTAGATTAAATACCATTTGAACACTGAGGTCGATGTAATCGACTAGTCTGCTGCTCCAAAACATACTGGCCTAACATCAAAATTTGAAAGAAATATTATTATTATTGTTATTGTTGTTGTTGTTGTTGCTGCTGTTGTTGTTTTGTCATCGTCGTCATCATCGTTTTTATTATCATAAGAGCTGTGTTGCTGACGGCGATGCTTATGATTTGGAAGAAGAAGATAACCTTTTCACCAATAATACAATCGTTTATCATCATAGATTGTTTCTGCTTGCTTCTCTCACACAGAATAAATAATACATACGATATTTATTTAAAATCTCTCATCTCATATATTCCCCCGCTCTCTCTCTCTCCTTCGCTTACCATTTTTCCCCTTCCTTTCATAATATAATACATCGCTGCTTTTCTTTCTCTATTTTTCTTTCTCTATTTCTCCGTCTGACTACATTAGTGTCTTAATTACACAGTCATCACTTTATGTCGAAGACGTTGAATTCGTAGTCGATGCTTTTATACATGTAGTTGTCAGAATCTCCTCCTCTGGCATCTGTTTCGTTTGCCATTTCAATTTCCTTTTATCAATAAATCTACATAGTTTCATTTTAAAGCTAATAACACATAGCGCTATTATTTCTCAGTCAGTTTCATCTGTGTTATATATTATTAGATGCTTTATTTATTGCTGTTACGAAAAGCCATGCAATAAAGCAATAAGACTTAACAATCGAATCAAAATGGTGGCATATATACATATATATGTAGGTGCTTATATATGCGTGTGTGTTTATATATATGTATGTATGTATATATAAATATGTCTATATATATATATATATATATATATATATATATATATATATATATATATGTCTATATATATATATATATATATATATATATATATATATATATATATATATATATATATATATATATATATGTATATATATATATATATATATATATATATATATATATATATATATACATATATGTATATATATATATATATATATATATATATATATATATATATATATATATATATATATATATATATATGCTGACATACATATATATGTCTGTGTATGTGTGAAGTCGCGATGCACACTATTTTAGTCTGTAGTATCTACTTCACATCAGTTCTTCTAATTGTCCCTATATATTGTGTATAATCTACATACACACATAAATATACACACATACGAAGTACGTGTAAAATGTAAATACATATATATATATATATATATATATATATATATACATACATACATATATATATATATATATATATATATATATATATATATATATATATATACATATATATATCGTATTCCCGAGCGTCATACTAATATATACTTTTGTTATTTACACCACCTGTCCTCGTCTGTTGTTATTATTTGTATATTCTCCCCTATATATATATATATATATATATATATATATATATATATATATATATATATATATATATATATATATATATATATATATATATATATATATATATATATATATATATATATATACATATATATATCCACACATTTATATGTGTTTGTGCATATACATAAATAGATGAATAGTTAAATAAAAGACAGTTATACAGATAGATTGATTGATAGGTGGAAAGACAGATTGATAGATAGATGGATAGACAGACAGGTAGACAGAAAAACAGATAGATAGATAGATAGATAGATAGATAGATAGATAGATAGATAGATAGATAGATAGATAGATAGATAGATATATGGATAGATAGATAGATAGATAGATAGATAGATAGATAGATAGATAGATAGATAGATCGATAGATAGATAGATAGATAGATAGATAGATAGATAGATAGATAGATAGATAGATAGATAGATAGATAAAGCGAAAAACAATATTACTTTCAAAATAAGAACAAAACCACAAGACAGTATAAAATATAATACAGGTTTTAGTTATTTTCACATTCAGAGAATTAGAACTAGAAATAACTTTTCGGACGTAGGCTCTTTATCAGGAAATAGAACAAAACAAAATAGGAAAGAAAGAAAACAGTAAATGATGTAATGAAGAAATTGTGCATATTCTTATCGTAACTAAATTCCATTTTGAAATATGTTTACATACAAATATATACACGCAGTAGCGCACAATTACAAATTTACTCTTAAGCTTATTCATACATACACGCTTTTTGTATGTGCATATATATATATATGTGTGTGTGATGTGTGTGTGTTTATGCATGAATGTATGTGTGAGCTGCTGTGTGATTCTGTGTGTGTCTATATATATTTTTTTATGGGTATATCTGTGTATATAATACATGTATATACACGGATATAATCATGAAATACAAAATACAGTTTGATAGGTGACAACATTAGTATGTATCCATCGATCAGAATGCTTCAGAAGCATAAACGAAAGAGTAAAGCGACATTCATATCAGAGCGCAATGCCATAATATACAGGTAGTCATCTTATGTTTGTCACAAACAGAAATAAAATCTTGATGGATAGTGTAAATACCTAACGATGAAAATTCATCTTCTGTCGGCAATATGAAAACCGTTTAGGTTTGGTTTGCTTAACATAAATGAGTAATAACACGAGGCAACCTCATTGTTTACTAACGAGAAAGTTATGGCGCTTGAGGAACGTTGATCATGAATATAAGAATTGTACTGTTCCAAATAATCTACAAGGTTCCCTTAATATGAAGTGACATTGATAAATAAAATGGTTTGAACAAGAACAGATATATATTCTACATAGCGTATCTACATGGAAAGCTGTTCCCCCATACACGGTTGGGTTCATTTATAAGTTATAATATTAGAGTTTTAAATAGGGATATAATATTCCTATATGCATACAATTTAGCAGAATAACAGTATATCTATATTATTTGTATGTATATATGTATATTGATTTCAAATTTTGACACAAGGTCCTGCAGTTTCGGATGAGGGAGTAAGTAGATTACATCCATCCCAAGACTCGACTGGTATTTATTTTACAGACCCTGAAAAGATGAATGGATAGGTCAACCTCAGCAGAATTTGAACTCAGAACGTATTGACGGACGGAATGCCGCTAAAATTCTGCTCTTTGTGCAACGAATATATCAGCTCTCTACCTTAATAGGTATATAGGTATATTAATATATATTGGGTTATTAGTCTAGCAATACCAAAGCGAAATATATTAATATATAAGAGGGAGTGCTGAAAAGATCGTAGTTTTAAGGGGGTCGTGTTATGCGCGCGCCTACGTAGGTGTGTTTCTCAGTGGGTGATCTTCTGCATCCATGATCGTAAAATTGTGGCTTCGATTCCAGGCGATACCTTGTGTTTAGCGAAACACTTCATTTCACGTTGCTTTGGTATACACCTTGTAGTATGAATATTAAAGCACGTTCACTGTCTATGGCTATCTGATGTCATCCACGAATATTATAGGGAACCACTTACGAACAAATAACGCCATGCTGTATGGTTAACCGAGCAAAACTGATTCATTGAACGGGGTACCTTTTGGAAGTCACCTGATGAGACACATTTACATCGAAGGATGCAACATAACCAGTTGTGTAGTATCTCACACGCGCGGGACCGATGCAAAACGGTTCGAAACGATCTTTGTGATTCATAAAGAATCTCGTGAATTCCATTCCAGTTTCTGTTTCTCTGTGGCATTCTTCTGGCAAGGAACAATCAGTGAATATGTATGTATGTATATATATGTATACATACATACATACATACATACATACATGCATACATACATACAGCTTTGAATCTAGGTTAGAAACCTGCTCGTTTGCTATTAGCAAGACATTTTGAAATAAAACTGAACAATGAAATACATACATACATACATACATGCATACATGCATACATGCATACACACATACATATATACATACTTATATATTCATACTTATATATTCATGCGCGTGATTGCGACCATGTAAGAGTAGTCACGACACACGTGTAGAGTACGTAATCCATATATGTTTTAATGTTTATATTTATGTATACATCTCTGTGTAGTTATGTACTTATGTGTTAGCTGTGTATTTACTTCCATTTGTCACTTTATATAAATATATTCTTTCTTCGTGATTGGTATTTGAAAGTGTATTTCAAACGGCTAGTAACTTCGTAGCAAAGTTTTATAGAAAAGATTTTAAACATGAAAGGACAAAAAGTGTTTTGTATTTTCGTCATCTTTTGCGAAGCTAGTCACCCACTTAAGCTTATGAAGCTGGATTGTATGTTCTAGAATAATTTTAAAATGTTCTCACCAAAAGCGAATAATTGGTTTCCAAACACAGAAACAAGGCTCTTTCAGAGTAGTTAAAACACCATCAACTACGTATTTATTTATATATCTACTTTCTCGTTTTATTTTGTTTTATTTATTTATTTAGTGGTTTGTTGGTTTGTTCTTGGTTCCCTCCCGGAATTTAGGCCGTTCACTAAGAAATTACAAGCTGTCTTGTGTGAGCTGAAATAGTTTGGGTAACGTATCAATACCCGGATCAATTAGTGCGTGCATATACGCAGGTGCATGTTAGGATATACTTGCCATCATGTAAGAGTACACGTCAACTTGCTTTGTGTTTTTTCCCCCGTTATGTGAAGAAAATTTGAACATAGACGCAGACACGGCTGAGTGGCTTAGCAGCTCATTTAGCAGCCACATGGTTCTGGATTCATTCACACTGCACACTACATTCGGTAAATGTTTTCTATTATAACCTCGTTCTGACTCATGCTTTGTGAGCGAATTTAATATAAGAAAACTGTGCGGAAACTCATTGTATGCATATGTATGTCTGTTTCTTTCTTTCTATGCTTGTTACAATCAACCACCGCTTGACAGCAAGTGTTGGTTTGTTTACGTCTCCATAACTTAGCGGTTTGGCAAAAGTTCCCGACAGAATAAATACCAATAAACATTTGAGTCTATTTGTTCGACTGAACTCTTCAACATGGTATCCCAGCATGACTGCAGTCCTATTTTGCTTCGCTACCTGTTCAATTTCGCTTTTCCTCTTCTTTTGAAAACAATAAGTTTTATGCTTTAACTTAATTTTATATCACTTATTTCTTTTCAGATAGCAACACATTCAAAAGCTGCCATAGTTGGATGCCCCGTTGGCGCCAACGTTTTGAAGTTGCGGCTGTCGCAATATGTGCTATTTATGAGATTAACAAAAACGGTAGCTACATCCTCGGAGTGGTGTGCATGAGGAGAGAGATATGTGGAAAACGTTTCGGTTATGCTGGTCACAACGATTACTCACTAATAACGATGTGTAACACAATTTTCTTCTTTGCGCTGCATCTGATATTTCTTATCTATCTGCTCCCAGAAAGTGTGAAAAACTGCTAATATTTCCTTCAAACTGTGCTTTTGTTAAATTTATTCAAACCCCAAAGAATCTCTCTCAACATATGGCTATGATTCTCCTCCATTACGCCTGCTCATGATCAGAGGGTGCACATATTTTTAGCTACTAAGAGACATGCTCAAGTAGTTAACGTCAAGCAACTGTTAAGTAAATCTGTGATATTAAGCTGAATATTTGCTATAACGATATTTCTGCTTCAGCTACTGAACGCTGAATCTAACTGAAATGTAATGGAAAATAGTTCAGTTTCAAAACATTGAT
Organism: Octopus bimaculoides; assembly: GCF_046866305.1. NCBI lineage: Eukaryota > Metazoa > Mollusca > Cephalopoda > Octopoda > Octopodidae > Octopus > Octopus bimaculoides. The sequence goes on along the minus strand of NC_142938.1, from coordinate 59,344,867 downwards.
GTCCAGCTCACAAAGGTAATGCCTGAAGGGACTACTGGTAATTTCCTTTGATTTCTAGAAAGAAGCAAAGAGGAAATAACTCTTACTGACCAAAGACAAAAGAAAATTAAAATTTTGTTACACAGTGTAATTGACATTCCTAAGATTACATCGGATTAACTGGAAATAATTTTAAGACATGGATTAATCAACACCAGCATTATTCTAAATACCTGGAAATATTTGAATCTCTTTGAATAGAAGTTTATTAAAATAAATAATATCATAAATATTGCACGAGACTACATACTGTAAAATTAGTTTATATATGTGAGAACATGTCAAACTTTATAAACACCGCCACGACAGATGTTATCTTTGTTTCCGAGAGGAAATGAATATATTGATATATAAAGGATATATTGTAAACAACCTTTGAGAATTAATATAATTTTGTCGATGCAGAGCAAGACAACTATTAAAATATTTTAAATCACTGACAAGTTAAAATGTGAATAGTTCTGTAATATATTAATCAACGTTCTAAAAGATCAAACATTTTCCTTTGTTAACGTGTATTGAATTTCTGCCATTTTTTGCTGTCATATATCACAAAGACTAGCAGCTGAATGACTAAGACTTTTATATAATAACGTCCCAATTATCAAAATCTTTTACAGTTGACGTATATATTCATATCGAAGTTATAATCTTTTTGTAGGCGCGGACGGAGTTGTGTCGTAGGAAGTTTGCGATCAGACGGTTCCGTGTTCAGTCCCACTGTGTGGCACCTCGGGCAGAGGGCTTCGACAATAGCATCGTGTCGTCTAAAGCCTTGTGAGTGGATTTTTTTGGACTAACACTAAAACAAGCCAGTCGCGTATGTGCGTATGCGTGCGTGCGTGTGTATGTGTGTGAGTGTGCGTATGTATGTGTGCGCGTGTGTGTGCGTGTATTTGGGAGCTGATGATGGTGGGCATACGTCCCTGTAACTCAGTGGTTCGACAAAAGCGGCCGAGAAGTACCAAGCTCTGAAGAATAATAATGTACTGCGCTCAATTCATTCGACTAAAAATACTTCAAGGCCGTGCTGGAGCATGGCTGCAGTCTAATGACTTAAACAAGTAAAAGATAAAATTCAATATAATTCGTCTTTTAGCTTTAAATTGTTTCCATTATTGGACTGCTGCCAAAACTCGGCACCACTTTTAAGGGATTTACAGTAACAAATCAACCTCAGTTCTCACTTTTCATTTTAAATCTATACTTGTACGATCTGCTTATTTTCCGAGCTGCTTGGCTAACAGAAAGCAAACAGAAAAAGAGCACAAAGGCATAAACGCTTGGCCAAGAAAAGGGAAATTACCAAGTTGATCGCGAAGAAAACTCACATGGCATTTGTCAGGCCAAGCAGAAGGCACTTCTTTAATGTATCCTACAGCAGGAATGAAGCAGTCAAACCACATCTCAAATTGCTATCTTTATTATGTGTGTTTGTATTCGTTTTTTGTTCTGTGTGTATCAAAAATATCGCTATCAATCTAGAGTAATAATTTGTAGTTTTGAAATCAGTAGTTCTTTGACTGCTATTTCTGAATTCTCAGTATGTTGGAGAAGCAGGTTACTGTCAATCCCTATATATTTATGATTATAAATGATTTTTACCGAAAACGTTTTTTCATACTGAGCTACCCGGCAAAATTGTTAATTATTAATTTTATTACTAATTGACGATTCCCTGCCCTGCATATCTATATATATATATATATATATATATATATATATATATATATATATATATATAAGACAAGGTAGAAAATGCTAAAAGAATTTCATCATGAAATTTTAGTGACTGAATTTTAATGACTGAAACCGGTACATTTTAGTACCGGTTTCAATCATTGAGACTTTTTCAAATTAGAGTAAAATATTAAAAAAAAATTAAATTGTGGAAAAATTAAATGAAAAGTTTTTTTTAAATATGTCCTTGTTATTCAAATACAGGGCGAATTTTCCTTGTTTCTGCCTGTTTCCTGTCTCTATCTCTCTTTTTTTTTACTCTTGTAGGTTCGTAGTTATGTATGTATATATATATATATATATATATATATATATATATATATATATACAAAACTGGGCATAAGTCTTTCAATCCGTTAAACCGTTAATCGTTAATTAACGAAGTTAACATTTTCGTTAAAGATTTAACTTTTGAGTTAACTTTGAAAAACATTATCGGACTAATTAACTTCCGCAATAGTTAGCTTCCGTTAACTTAAGTTCGTTAACCCAAAAAATTTCATAAAAACCGGTAAACAACTAAGATTTTCTATTTTCTACAGATGGTCTTAGCATATTTAATATTGCATTCGTCATTCTTTCACTCCCGATATAACGCCACTTATTATTATGAATAACTTGTAGGACCTCGTTTGGACCTTCCTGGATTTGAAACCCAATCCACCCGCTTGCTGCTTGCAAAGACTGTGGAAAATGTCTTTATTATGTCAAAGGGGAACAGCGATTAATGTGTTTCCTCTGGATACGGCACCTCACTGAGGTGGGTTTCAACAGAGAAAATATTGACTTCCACAAAGTAGAAAAAATAAATGGAAAAAAGTTGGTAAATATTTTAAACCCGAAAATATTTCGCTTACGGGTTTCAGGTGCACAGTGAGAAAAAATATGCCCAAAATCGTTTCGGACTGGGATGGTTAGGGTGTGGCGGGAGTGAAAAAAATCTTTCAAAGTTTTTTTTTTTTTTTCGTGAAAAGATGCCTCCCATCATTCTGAAGACTTTGGTGAAAAACTTTGGGAAAAATCTCCGTCAAAACGGAGAAATTCCAACTTATGTGGGCCGTCTGGTCCGAAACTCCATTTTCAAGAAACGCCTTCCCCGCCGCCTCCTTCCAAAACTTTTGCCTACAAATTTCTTTGTAATCGTAATCTACACCATTTGAAAGGTGCTAGTATAAAATTTTATTAAAAAATACCTATTTTTCAGAACGTTATTAGGGTGGAAATGGTGGGTTCTAGGAATTTTCCGAAACTCCTCTCTCTAGCCACTCTAAAAATTTGTTTCCAACAAATCTTTACATATACTCGATCTACAGGATATAAGCGATTATCTGGTGAAGGTTTCCTTAAAACGTATCCATTTTTCAGAAACTTCTGAGGCAACAAAATCTGTGGGGTATTAAACTGTAGATATGCCTTTATTTGTTTAATAAAAGTTAAAGTTAACGGATTAAAGTAAATTTCCTTTTCATTTTCAAACAATTAACAGATTAACGACTAATGAAGTTAACCTATTGATTAACGGTGCCCAACTCTGTACATATATATATATATATATATATATATATATATATATATATATATATATATGTGTGTGTGTGTGTGTGTGTGTGTGTGTGTGTGTGTGTGTGTGTGTGTGTGTGTGTAAGTATGTATGTATATATATACATATATACATACATGCATATATATATACATATATATATATATATATATATATATATATGTGTGTGTGTGTGTGTGTGTGTGTGTGTGTGTGTTTAAATATATTATTTAAATATACCTTTTCATCCTGTTTTGTATATTTTCATGGGTCAACTATGAAAATTGGATTTGAATGTTTTCTGTTTTTATTGGCTGTATATTACTAATAATAATAATATTATTAATAGCAATAATAATGGGACCTTGAGGAGATGGAGTATCCTATATTTTATAATATTTTATAATATGTATGAATCATTCTGGATGTTCCATCAAAATGTACATAGGTCAATTTCATTATTATTATTATTATTATTATTATTATTATTATTATTATTATTATTATTATTATTATTATTGTAATAAATTATTTTCAACGGATCAGTTTT
>NC_142938.1:59308498-59338498 GCF_046866305.1 Octopus bimaculoides | reverse complement strand
TATATACATTATACATACATACATACATATATATATATATATATATATATATATATATATATATATATATATATATATATACATACATATATATATATATATTATATATATATATATATACATACATTCATATATATATATATATATATATATATATATATATATATATATATATATATATATATATATATATGCACATATATATATATATACATATATACTCTTGTATATGGCAGTGGTGGTGGTGGTGTGCACGCGTATTAGTGGGGCTGCGTATATTTAATTATAGATATTATTTTGCTTATATATGCCTAGTGTATGTTTGTATGTGTTTGTATTTAAGTATCGCATAGGTGTCTATGATAAAGAAATATGTCATAAAAATAACATAACATATAAGAATAGATAAGAATAAAACGTCCGATCCCTCGCTCACACTCATATCTGTATATACAACGAACGCTGACAAAGAGAGAGGAGCAGAGAGAGAGAGAGAGAGAGAGAGTCGCAATCACCCATACGCACACAATTGTGTATGTATATACATACATATATATATGATATATATTATATATATATATATACATATATATATAGATTCACACATACATACACAATATCTGTAAAAATATTAAGCGATATTATCAAACGATAGTATTATAGCTATCAAAGCGTCATTTTATAAGAGATATCAATTGTACACATGATATCTATATCATATTTTATGACCCCCAGATCGAAAAATCACCTGCTTTATTGTATCACCGCCATTTTAATCCGTATCAAATACAATCAGAGTATACTTAAAGTAATTTAATTAATTGACTAATCTAATCTTTGAGAAACCTATAATGGCTTTTGCTATCTTTGTTCAGCCTCTGCTCTCAACTAAATTTGAAAATATTCGATAGCGATTCCACCGTACCTGGCTTTGCAATTTAATTTTCTTCGGTTTCTTTTATGATGTTTGGCTAGAGTTGATAAAATTTGAATACTTTGATATAAAATATATTAGATTATTTTACCTTGTTGATGTATACCCACACACACACACACACACTCACACACACGTATGCACAAACACACACATACATACATACTTAGATACAAATATACATGCATATATAAATATATATATATATATATATATATTATACATACATACATCTGGGAGCGGATGTGTAGGTGCTCCATTGTTAGAGCTGTCAGAATAGGGAATGGAAAGTGTTACAATATTTGTTCAAGCAGTCTGCGATTTGGGTTCGAAATTCAATAAGTTCAATTTGACCGCATTGCCTGCTGACTGCGATAAAAATTCTACCTGTACAGTGGAAGTGCATTAAACTCTGACACAATGCCATCTGTGTTATGGAAGGCATTCGGGTTTTCGAATATGCGCATGAGTGTGATCGGGATATATCTGTATCTACATTAACAGAGAGACATACGGTCAGACAGACAGATGAGAAATTACGTACGTTATTTGCATTATTTACATTTGACGGATGTTTGTCCTAATCTTGTTTGTTGTTAACCTGGGTTCTCATTCCTAAGGTATTCCTAAGGTATTTTCTGATGCTGTTGTTATTATTATTATTATTATTATTATTATTATTATTATTATTATTATTATTCCACTGCCTGGAATCGAACTCGGAACCTTGGGGTTGGTAGCTCGCGCTCTTAACCACTACGCCATATGCCCGTATGTATATATATATATATATATATATATATATATATATATATATATATATATATATATATATATATATATATATATATATATATATATATATATATATATATATATATATATATATATATATATATATATATATATATATATATATATATATATATATATATATATATATATATATATATATATATATATATATATATATGTATATATATATATATATATATATATATGTATATATATATATATATATACATATATATATATATATATATATATATATATATATATATATATATATATATATGTATATATATATATATATATATATATATATATATATATATATATATATATATATATATATATATATATATATATATATATATATATATATATATATATATATATATATATGCCCACATATATATATATATATCAGTTTGGTAAGAAAGCTGTTGGGCAGTTTTAAGATATCACTTTATGAACAATTAAAACAAACATACAAAGAACAATCAATCCAAAAGTTAATCGCCTTCGTTATCGATCACCTTTTGCAGTGGCACTGAATCATATGTTAGGGAAGTAAACCTCTTACCACACATCCAGGCCTGACCCTTATTTTAATAGAAATTAATAGTTAATTACATTATTTACATGATTTACATTTGACGGATATTTGTCCTCATCTTTTTTTGTTCTTAACACAACGGGCATATAGAGTGGTGGTTAAGAGCGCGGGCTACTAACCCCAACATTCTGAGTTCGATTCCTGGCAGTGACTTGAATAATAATAATAATAATAATATTAATGATAGTAATAATGATAATAATGATAATAATAATATCAACAACAACGAAAATGCCTTAGGAATGAGAACCCAGGATCAAAATTTCTCCAAGACATCTGATGAAGGCAGGAAGGTATATCAGCCGAAACGTTGTGTTAACAACAAAGATGAGGACAAATATCCGTCAAATGTAAATAATGTAAACAATGTACATTATTCTTCATCTTTTAAATATAGAACTATAAATAATTACATACATACATGCACTACACTACAGACATACATACATACACATGGTATAATATCAAAAGAAATCAGAGAGACCAGGTAAAAAAAAAGTTGTGTTAGTTTTGCGCTCAAGAAAAATTTGAAGTCTTTTATATGTCAGCTATACACTATTGTATAGAAAGACGGAGAAAAACTAGAGAGAACAAAGCACACGCGTCTCAGTTAGACAGTCACCACATAGATACAGACACATACAAATATACATGCATACAATCATACATACATATACACATACACACACATGTTGTTGTTGTTGGCACTCCGTCGCTTACGACGACGAAGGGTCCAGTTGATCCGATCAACGTAACAGCCTGCTCCTGAAATTAACGTGCAAGTGGCTGAGCACTCCACAGACGCGTGTACCCTTAACGTAGTTCTCAGGGATATTCAGCGTGACACAGTGTGACAAGGCTGGCCCTTTAAATTACAGGCACAACAGAAACGGGAGGTAAGAGTGAGAGATAGTTGTGGTGAAAGAGTACAGCAGGGTTCACCACCATCCCCTGCCGGAGCCTCGTGGAGCTTTAGGTGTTTTCGTTCAATAAACACTCACAACGCCCGGTCTGGGAATCGAAACCGTGATCCTATGACCGCGAGTCCGCTGCCCTAACCACTGGGCCATTGCACCTCCACACACACACACACTCACACACACACACACACACACACACACACACACACACACACACACACACTATATATATATATACATACATATGTACATATTTTCATTTGTACCTATCATCATAGGTGCATTAGGCTATATACCAACAAATTTACTAGAAATACTAGATTTTTGAAGCAAGAGCAAAAGAAACTGTCGCAGATTCTCCAAATCCAATCTATTAGTGACGAAGTGAAAATTTGTAAAGCATTTCAAAGCTTCTGCATCTGAAATTCTTTAGACAAATAGATGTACGCACTTGGGTGTATGCATTGACAGTTCAGCTCACACACTAACTCAATCACATCTCTACAAACACCGGGAACTCTCTTAACACAGAAAGTCTTTATTAGCAACCGGCTTGATCTCTCGCAAGAAGCACTTAAATAAACTCAAAGAAAAACACACAAGCATGCATACATACAAACATACATGCGTACATACAAACATACATTTACAAACACACATACACGTACGTACATACATGCATACATACATCCATACATGAATACATATACAATCACACACACTACGTACGTACAAGAATACATACATACATACATACATACATACATACATACATACATACGTCAGAAATTCTTTCTGTGGGTGCGTTTGTTAAGTTGTTAGCTAACTCCTACATCGTTTTATGAATTTTGATGAAACTTGTCACGTGAGTAGAATTCATGTCTGGAAACCTCATGGTATACTCAGAGAGTTGAAAAATCGATAATAGGACCCCTGGAAGGGAACCTCTTATATATCTAAATATATTTCATCCTAACCAGGTTTTAACAGCCAAGGGAAATAGCTCATTAATTTTTTAAATCATTTGGTATAAATCAACCCTTAAACAAGTAAATAGTATTTTCCTAAACAATAGATCCACTGATTTTGGTCAGTGATTTATTCACGAATATGCCAACACTAGCGCCCCTTTGGGATAATATTCTGTGGGAAAGCACAAAAGCCCTTTTCAGAGTTATTTACTTTGAATTGTTATTATCTCATATCTGATTAGCCTTTTATTACGTAACATGCTTCACGATTTTAGTATACATACATTATTAGTATTTCCTCCTAAGTTCTATATATTCTGGGAACGCATTAAATCCCTTTTCGGGGCTAGTTTATGTGAATTCTTACTATCGGGTAACTAATTTCATGTTATTACATAACTGACTTCACAATCTGGGTGTTCATAACATATGGGAAATTCCTAAAAACAAGATCCTGTATAAGAAAGTTCGGTATTCTCTGCAAATGCACAAAAAACGTTTTAAGGGTTACATGCCTTGCATTGTTGTCATTGGATTAGCAAACAATTATGAGAACGGAACCAAGGGATAAGCCCGCTTTCTCGGGAATTACCGGGTACGTCAGCTAGTACATACATACATACATAAATTACATACATACATACATACATACATATACAGATATCTACATCCCAAATATGGTGCTTTGTGTCTTTGTTAGGAACCTGCTCTTTCTTCAGTGGAAGAATTTAAATGATTAAATACAGGAGACACATACATATATACATTCATGCATACATACATACATACATATAAACGTACATACATACGTACGGATGTACATACATGCATCCTTATATATAAGACGTTTGCAGTGGTGAGCTAAAACTATAATGAGGTGCTAGGTACATCACACCCATCATCGTGGAAACAAAAATCATCATATTTTCATAACAGAGTGTTCAAATACTTTAATATTTCCGATGTACAGTAGACCAGTAACAATTATTTGATTGCTTCACAAAATTATATTACGTCCACTTCTGTGAGAACAACAGGAGACTAGTTATAGAGAATTATGCGCCATTTTGAGTTCGCATCTACAGAAAACAGTTGTTGATTGAAAGTTACAATGTTTCCAGCCAATGGAGCAGACGTGGTCAATCTCTTCCACAATATCTCAACGTTAATTACACATAAATACGAATCTTAACGTGAAAATTTCTGACAGTGCTTTGCGGATAACTTGTGTTTAATGACCAAGAAAGAACGTCAGCGTACAATGAAAGCAGATAGGCTTGTAAAGTGACTAAATACGACATTGTACAGGCGACGGTTGTATTCGAAGAAGTATGACATTAAATGAAAGGAAATTAGCGTCAAAAGAAATACAAAAACAAAACAGATTCGCGGCTCAGGTGATGGGGATAAATTCATTTAGGATAACTAATTTTTCAAATGTTTTCAACGAATCGCTTTTCGGGCAATTTAAGAAAGCAGATAAACGACTCGGTTCCACAGATGCTGCATTCGACTCTAAAGTGATAGATTTATAATGGAATTCAATTTAAGCCGTGAACTTTATCAATTTCGCCGCTTTCTTTTCACTGGAGATTCCACTTGTTCCTGATACTACAGCTAGCTAACAGGAGCTAGACTGCGAAAAACGAGAACTACGAACGGTGTTGGGGGAGCGGATAACAGAAAACATGGTGTTGATGATGATGATGATGATGACGATGACGACGACGACGATGGCGAAAACGACTAACATCGTGATGATGATGAGGAGGAGGATGAGGAGGAGGGTGATGATGATGGTGATGATTATGATGATGATGATGATGATGACAACGACTGCGACGCCGATGCGCCGTGGACCACTGTCGCCCTGACAGCTGCTTTTATTTCTCCAGGGATATCAAAACAAGATGGAAGGTAATCGGTTATTAAATTGTTCGACTAATTACAATTTATAGGAAATGACAGGAAGAACATGGCTGGCTGAGAATAATAGCAGAGGAAGTGTGGCGGTGGAAGGAAAGTAGGAGAGGGAGGAGGAAGAGGTGGAAGGAGAAGAAGATGATGATGAAGACGAGGAGGACCATCCACAGCAACAACTACAACTATTACAACCAAAGAATATAGTTATTTATTAGTGGAAATAAACGAAGACCTGAACTTAAGTATATATTCTATTGAAAACGCTATTATACATAAGTAATCAGCTAAAGACGAAGCGGTGTGCAACAAGATAGAAATACGTGGCTAAATAAGCTAGATAATGATACCTTTGCTATAAACACATATATATATGGGTGGGGAGGGAGAGTTTATGTATACACAAGTATAGGAGGGAGTGTTGAAAAGTTCCATGTCGCGAAAGGCCTGGTTGGAGGCCCAACCTTCCGAGTTCCTTTACAAGGCTTAGAAAATATATATATATATAACGATGAAAGTAAACAAAGATACAGAAATATTATTTTTTGTTCTCAAACGCGTGATAATGCTAATAAATAGCGTGATCAAGATAAATTATCCATACATTGCAGAAAAACACGTTACCGGCCATCCATGAGACTCGAACTCACATCCCTGCGATTACGCGTCAAATGCTTTACCATTAAGCTAAACTGCCCAGTAACGAATTCTTCTGCAATTTTAGAACTTATAAATTTGTTTGTTTACTTCCATCGTAAGTTGAAGTTAACGTTGGCGTCTTATGAAGCTAAATTTATGAGTTCTAAAATTGCAGAAGAATGTTGAATTTTCTTCCGACCATTCATATAAAAGTCAAATTCTTAATCTACTGGTAGAATTCCTTTTTGGAAGCCCTTACCTTGGATTTTTGCCTCTTTAGCTGTCACTTCTCCATCCGGTACCTGACCCTAACGGACATGACGCATAGTTTTCATATATGACTTTTACATGTAATTATATTCACTTGTTTATATATATTTATTTGTATATTTATTTCGTTGTGGGCTTTAAATTGTGTTTGGAATTTGTATTCATTGCCTAGATGTGGTCCCTCTATAATTTCTCTTATCCTTATATCTATCTATCTATCTATCTATCTATCTAACCTATATAATTATCTGTCTGTCTATCTGTCTGTTTGTATGTATGTCTGTCTGTATGTAAGTATGTACGTATGTATGAATTTATATTTATCTATCTATCTATCTATCTATCTATATATATATATATATATATATATATATATATATATATATCTTGGTTTCGCGTATTGAGAAAGAAGCAGTAATTTCGTGGGAGTGTATATGTCGTTTATATCGACTCCAGTACTTGACTGATAATAATTTTATCGATTCTGAACGGATCGACGGCAAAGTCAACGACACTAGCATTTGAGCTCAGAAATACCACTAAGGATACACACACACACACACACACACACACGCACACACACACAAACACACACACACACACACACACATATATATATGTGTGTGTGTGTGTGTGTGTGTGTGTGTGTGTGTGTGTGTGTGTGTGTGTGTGTGTGTGTGTGGAGGCGCAATGGCCCAGTGGTTAGGGCAGCGGACTCGCGGTCGTAGGATCGCGATTTTGATCCCAGACCGGGCGTTGTGAGTGTTTATTGAGCGAAAACACCTTAAAGTTCCACAAAGCTTCGGCAGGGGATGATGGTGAACCATGCTGTACTCTTTCACCACAACTTACTCTCGCTCTTTCTTCCTGTTTCTGTTGTGCCTGTATTTCAAAGGGCCAGCCTTGTCACACTCTGCGTCACGCTGACTCTTCCTGAGATCTACGTTAAGGGTACACGTGTCTCTGGAGTGCTCAGCCACTTACACGTTAATTTCACGAACTGGCTGTTCCGTTGATCAGATCATCTGGAACCCTCGTCGTCGTAACCGACGGAGTGCCATCATTCATATATATATATATATATATATATATATATATATATATATATATATATATATATATATATATATACACACATATATATATACATACATACACACACACACAAGTTGGACTTTCCACTTTATTTGTCTTACAACAAATCAATAATTTAAATTGAAAATGTCGCACGATTTCACCCTTTCTTTTTTTTTTATTTATATCTTCAATGAATTTGCATTTCGGTGTTATCCTCTTTTGCAGTTCTTGACCACAGTTACTTACTCACCAAATGCCTTATTTCTCTTCACTACACGTGTTGTTTTAACTCATGAAATATCGTTGACATTCTAAACTTTGTAAATCATTAGTAGAACTAACTTCCTGTTGATGCATAGCGATCATACGAACTCATGTTACATTTAGCTGAGTTAGTTTTTGGGATTTCATAAACAGATTCTTTAAAATGTGAACATACAAAATATGCAGCACAATGCTAAATTGTTCGATGCTCAAACGATTTTACTGTTATGTGAAGTAAGCTATTGCTCGACTGACAAATAAAAAGGTAGGGTGTCTACTCATTGAAATTTGAACTTTGAGCGAAGAGAGCTATAGGGAATAACGTAGCAATGCATTTTATTCGATATCTTATCCAATCAATGAGTCATTTTGATATTTTGATTATCTGATCACTGTCATGCATATAACATATTATTGCGCAAATAAAACATAAGAAAATACGGTTGCTTTAAGTTGGAAAGATTCGAACCACCTGACGCAGATTTTTTCGTTGTCAGTTATTGGATATGTTGTATCTAGGGATGATCATTATGCCAATAACACACACACACACGCACTGGTTCCACTCACTTATTATTTGTTGATTGGCTAATTATATAACCACTTAACTAATCGAATTTGTTCTGGGCATTTGTTGTTTAGCCCCTGGTCAGCGATGTTCGAGTATATCTCTATTAAGTTCTGTTCCAGCCGTGATTATTAAGCATTACTATGTTATCCGTTGTTTACATCCTTTACTTTGAAACATTGTATGTAATTTGAGAGAAAATTAGCTGTTATATTTAGAAAGTCTAAAATCCATGTTGATTACTCATGATTGATTTTATTTTAAAAGGGTAGAATGTAATTTGAGTGAGATTTAGTTGTTATTTCTAGTAGGTCTAAAAACGTACAGAAGCTTTCTTATAGGTTAGCTGTCTGTATTATATTCTTCACACGTTGAAACTTCTACCACTTGTAAGACGAGAATCAATTCTCAAAAATATCATTAAACACTCATCATAAACATAATCCGCCATATTAAAAGTGACATATTCTGCTTTCTGCTCGAGTGTAAAGAGACATTCTATGCAAATATTTCTGTGAATACATGCCACATCACACGTCTTCCACGGGGAGATATATCAAACACGCAGCTAACTGTCACATCTGTCAGAGATATGATATTAAGGGAATAAATAGTTGATGAGCGCAGATATAAATATAAAATATTTCCATCACCTTCTGGAACATCATTATTATTATTATTATTATTATTATTATTATTATTATTATTATCATTATTATTATTATTATTATTATCATTATTATTATTATCATTGTTGTTGTTGTTGTTGTTGTTGTTGTTATTGTGATATAATATAATAAAATCAATTGCCGCCATTATTATTATTATTATTATGATTATTATTATTATTATTATTATTATTATTATTATTATTATTATTATTATTATTATTATTATTATAAAACGCCTTTGTGGCGATCGTATTCTTTCCTTTCGTTCTCTCCTAATATTTCTTTATCGCTCACATATTCCGCACTATATATATATATATATATATATCACCGTATTACGAATTTCTTTTACCATATACCCCAGGTCTAAATAGTGTTTGAATGCATTTATATGAGAGTGCTCGTATGTGTATGTCCGTCTGTGTAGCTGTGTGTACACGTGTATGCATGTGTGTGCGCGTGTGTGCGTGGGAGTTTATGTATCTATATATCTAAACGTTTGCGTGCGTATTTATATTTATTTATGTATAAAACTCAAGATTTTACATATACATAGAACAATGCATATTTACGAACTCTGATCAATAAGTATCCGGCCTGTTGCCATAGTAACGAAGCACGAAGAGTAAAGCTGCTTGACAAAGATCGACCTTGGACTCTGCTATGCATGGGAACTAAGTTTTAACATTCTAATTCACTGTTTACAGAAGTACTTAGAAGGAACGTGTGTAGTGTGCGATTATCGTATTGACCATGACAGATTAAGTTGTCACGGTGATACCTGTTCAGAGACCTACGGAAAGATGCAGAAAGTGTATGGAGAAGAGTGTATGAACTGAACACAAATGTACGAGAGGTTCAGATGTTTCGAAAATGGCCGAAAAAATGTCCATATTAACGAACGTTTTGGGAGACCTGCAACCAACAGAATAGTGATAAACATCGCAAATATGCGTGCAGCTGTGAGGGGAAATCGTCGAATCATCATCCGTGAGTTATCAGAAGATGCGCAGATTAGATACGGTTCAGTTCAGTCCATTATCACTGAAGAATTTGAGTATGAGATGCGTATCTGCCAAGTTTGTACCAAACTGCTTTCAGCTTAACAAAAAGACACTCGGGTTTCAGTTGCACAAGTTCTCCTTGATCGTGTTGAGAACGATGAAAAATTTTGAAAACTTTGCGTTAGCCTCTGCGCAGGTATCGCCAAGCTTTTCGCCAAATATGATGCAGATTCTCTGCTTAACTTCCTCTGTCATGGTCAATGCGACTACCAAACGTTACACACCTTCCCTCCAAGCACTGCTGTAAACAGCAGAAGTGAGCTACGACATTAAAACTGAGCCTTGTGGTGGGTAAGCAAGCTACTTACCACACAGCCACTCTTGTGCTTTTTTAACCTCATTTAAATTACCGGTATACAATGGAAAGTAAATGGTATAACTTTATTTAATACAAATTCTATGGACGGAGTGAAATTTCCAGTCCTTTTTGACTAAAGAAGACGGTGGGGCTATCTGTACGATCGAATCAGCTGATGGCCAGGTCTGTTCCACACGTGATAGCAAGTCGCTCTGTGTGCATTTCATATAGGCCCAGCAGGTGGCACTACTATCATTATTCTTATACTAAACTGACAATTGCACCCCCTGCCTTAATAGCACAGCCAGGAAATGGATTTGTGGAAAGTCTTCTGGAAAAGTTTATGAATATATGTTGCAAGATTCCTGATATGAAACTATATGCTGATGGCAGTCACAAGGCTCCTTGAGTTGAACTTTGATTTCAAGAGAAGTTTGAGGCGCTTGAAATATGCAGTGTTGATCTTGTCATTCATTTCTTTGTGTAAGATATTGTCCAGCTCCGGGATCCCAAGGTATTCGTGCCCATCATCCTCCGGATCTCCCATTCTTTCTCTGTTTCGCAATTCTATGCCCCTGCAATTTACGGACAAATAAACACATACACTATATAATCGTTATACACTAATTTATTATTGTTCTTATTTTATCTTATATTCACTGCCTGGAAATCTTTTGTGACATATCTGTGACCCCTTCAGTGACCCTTTCTGTCCACATGTATCCTTCTGGTCTGCTTAGTCCATTCTGTCTTTCTATAATGTGTATCCTTATCTGCGCATGAGTTTGCGTCTGTATCTGTATATGTGTGCGCGCGTGCAATCATGTATGTGCGTACGCGTGATTATATGTTCCGCATATGCGCTTATGTGTATATGAGCTTGCTCCTTTTCCGAAAAGTCCAAGCAGATAATTTTCCTGGATGCCCAGAGTTTCTGCGGGTACTTTGTACCCTTACTCATCACTAAATCTCTACAAGATGCCATGGCGGAAAACGCCTACCGCCTACCCAAGAGACAGGGTGATGTGAGCGCCTGACGGCATTCAAGGTGCTAACAATCCTACTTCGGCGTCCAATAAAATCAGCAACAACAGTAGCAGCAACAAGAAGAATAACGACAATAATAATGTAAGTGGTGGATGTGAATCAACGAGTCAGGCCATAATTTGCTAAGAACGCGTCAAAATAAACACATCGCACCATTCTGACGAGGAGATATCATGTTGCGAGAAGAAAGACAAATACGTTAATAAAACAAAACAAAATACAAGAGAAAAGTTTTTTTTTTAAATTGGTTCGACGTTCTAATGATGTTATGTTAAAAATTCATTGCATTTCTGACATGTACGCTCAAAATGTCTTACACAACGGTTATGGAAAGAAAGCACCTCAAATGCTCCGGTTTACAAGTGAATGTCCAGAGTAGGCCCATTCTCACGGACCATCCTCGTCACATTCACTCACATTTAGAGAAATATGCTGGTTGGAAGTGGGTGCAGAGCTTTCATACTTTCATCTTCCCCCTCACTTGCTTTTTCAAGTAGAACTTGAAAAACTCGATGAGGACTTGGCCGAAGACGAAAGTATCTTTCTTCAGCCCTTTCATTCAATGTCGTCCACCACACTACCTCCTTCACCGTAGCCACCAGAGAGAGAGGGAAAGTGCCTTACCTTCCCGGCCAAAAGAAGGCGGCGGGGTGATATTCACAATGAACTCGGCTGATAACTGGATGAGTCCCACACGCGTCAACAGCTGTTCAACAAAGCTCCATATGTCAGTAATGCCCAGAAACTGAACGAGTGCAGGCAGTACGGTTTCATCACCTTACGTACACGTCAGACAGGTCCGTCTCACAGCACTTTCATGTCTGTAGAGTTTGTTTCGAAACAAAAGGCGGCTGTGCGATCTTCACGATGGACTCGGTTGTTAACTGGATGAATCCTACACGCGTCAACAGCCGTTCGACAAAGCTCCATACGTCAGTACTCCCCAGACACTGGACTCGTGCATGTAGCACGGTTTCGTCGCCCTGCGCACACGTCAGACAGGGCCGTCTTGACAGCACTTTCATGTCTGTAGAGCTCGTTTCTGGAAGTTGTCCTTAGACCCCGGCCCGAAAGTCCTCCGATAAAGACCAGCTAATTGATCCCTCCCGACGCCCAGAGTTTCCGTAAGGACGTCGGCGCTCTTGCCTGCCACTAATCACCTATAGAAATCCATAGTGGAACTTCCACCAACTGCAAAGCCCGACTTGCAGAAAGCTGTAAGTGCTTGCCGGCACTCCAGATGCCAAGCTCTCTTTCTTAGTCTACGCTTGATAATAATAATAATAATAATAATAATAATAATAATAATAATAATAATAATAATAATAATAATAATAATAAACCTTTCTGCTATAGGCACACGGCCTGAAATTTTGGGGGAGAGGAAAAGTCGATTTCATCTACCCCAGTGCGAAACTGGTACTTAATTCATCGACCCCGAAAAGATGAAAAGCAAAGTTGACCTCCGCCGAATTTGAACTCAGAGCGTTAAGAGCAGGAAGAAATATACCTACGTATGTGTCTGGCGCACAAAAGATTTGGCTCGTCGCCTTAAGAATAATTATTGTAGTAGTAGTAGCAGTAGTAGTAATAGTAGTAGTAGTAGTAGTAATAGTAGTAGTAGCAGCAGCAGTAGTAGCAGCAGCACCAGCACCACCAGCAGCAGCAGCAGTAGTAGTAGTAGTAGTAGTAGTAGTAGTAGTAGTAGTAGTAGTAGCAGTAGTAAAATTATGTCCTCAGACTGCAGAGCGCCTGTTTCTTTTGTTGTATGCTACAGGCCCGCCACGTCGCAAGTGGTTTTAGGGAAGACGTTATACAAAAAGCGATGTTTTAATTTAGTTGAGCTCCGTTAGTAAAATCTAAAATGATGCTAGTGACATCTACTGGCAGCAGATGGCTTCGAATTTTAGCAAAAGGCCAGCAAATTGAGGGCAAATTTTAAGTTGATTACATCGACAGTGTTCAAACGATTTTCATATTATCGACTGTGATAGGGTGAAGGGAAAAGTTTACCTTGAAAGTATTTCAACTCAGATTGTGAAAGGGCCGGAACAAATGCTTCTAAATATTTTGACCGACAAGCTAACGATTCTGACAACTTGCTTCCTCTAATATATGTGTCAAATGTTGGCACAGGGCCAGCAGTCTTAGTGTCGGTGAGCCTATAATATTGACACCAATGCTCAACTGGTACTTATTTTGTCAACCTCAAGTGGCTGATACACACAGTTGATCTCAGCCAGATTTGAACTCAGAATATAAAATTCTTTTCCAGAACAAATACCGCAAGGCATTGTGACCACTAATCAGCGAGCTCGCGTTTTGGACGTTTCTATACCTAAATCATAGAACAAGACAACTCATTTATTATATTCACAGAAACTAATCAGATATATCAAAGAAATAATACCGAAAAATATTATGTAAACAGAATATGTTAATGTCAACACATATATACACACTGAATGTCACGTCTACCGTATTAATCCCACTTCCTTGATTGAGTTTCACTTTCTATTCCACGCGCATGCGCCCTCGCATTTACTCATATGGCTATGAAAATATACTTTCATATTCATACGTTTGTGTGTGAGTCAATCGGTATTGGTGTATTTATGCCTATCGTTGTTTTGGTTTGTGCTTGTGTGTGCGTCACTACGTTATAATGGTTTATTGTTTCCTACGGTATATATAATTTTGCGTTTTACATACATTTTGTATATAAGCCTCGGTGTGAATGAGATTTTATATGTGTACACTCAGAGACACACTCACTCACTCATACACACACACGTATATAGGTATACATATATACTCGCACATATATATATACTCGCGCTACCACCTTCCCCGATCTGCCTCTCTCCGTTCTTACTGCTTAAGTATATAGCTATGTGTGCACAAGTGAATGTGTTTATGTATATATCTATCTATATCTGTGTTTCTGAGTTACGTGTACACACACACACACACACACACACACACACACACACACACACACACACACACACACACACACACACACACATACACACGCACACTCGCACATATACACAGCACAGAAACTCGTTGATGGATTTGTGTATATATGTAAATATATATGTATACGTATTTACGTATACATACGTATATATCTATCTGTATGTGTGTGTGTGTATATATATCTATATATGTACATAAACATATATATATACATATATATATATATATATATATATATATATATATATATATATACATACATATATATATACATATATATATACATACATATATATATATATATATACATATATATAATTATATAGGTAGATATAGATATATGCATGTATATATATATATATATATATATATATATATATAGAAGCGTATGTGAATGTGTATGTATAAATGCACAATTAGATATACGATATATAAAAGGGTATTTTTTCAATCTTCTCTTCGTCAAACATACAAAAGCACTTATGACAACGAGATCAATGGGTATTAATGCCTGTAAAACTGTAATGGCATCATTCTGTAGTAAATGCCCTGATATCGACCATAAGTATAGTGGAAAACGAATGTTCTGTTTGATAAGCTTTTACTGTTACACACAATTGCCGTCAGCCATTTTAAAAAGCGGTTAGCAACACTCGAGAGCAATCTGCAGCGAAAGTATCCTTCGTTCTTGTTTCCATTTTTATTCTTCATGTTGTTTGTTTCTTTTTTTTTCTCTATGGCGTTTTATCTTTTTGTTGTTATCACGTAATGTGAACGCGAAAGAATATAGAGACGGGTAAGTAAGTAAGCTACTTTCTCCCCCCCCCTCCTTTATTCATGTGTTAGTCGAAGGCAAAAAGCCATTCCAGATAATACATTTAATTGGAAGTGGTATTATTCTATGTCTAACTCTTTCTTTTAAAATTTCGGCTCTAAGGAAAACAGCCGGCCGGAACCGTGTTTACGATCCGAATCTTTCTTTTTTCGCTGGCCTCTAGACAGAAGCAGCGATAACTGACAGTCCAAGCTTATTGATGGATTACCACTGAATCTACAATATAATTATTTCTTATAAATGCCAGCTCCACATCGGAACTTGAGTTGTGGACCATGGAAAGCCTTACAGTTTCTTTTCACTACCATTTACTCGCTTTCAAGTTTTATTAGACAATGTGTAACTAAAAATTATTGTTTCTACGTAACATAGCTACTATGCGCTATGCACCAAAGCAAGACTTGTCTCAAAAAATCGAGGTAAATCCAAACTTGGATTCTAATGCAATAAAACGTAAAAGAAATGATGTCGTTTTCTGTATGTCTTTTTCTCTACATTATAGTTTAATATTAAATGCTACTATTAAATATTAACACATAATATATACGACCTGACTTTTCCTTAGTTACAATGACGAGTGTCTCAGGTGAATCGATCAACAGAACAGTCTGCTAGTAACATTAACGTGCAAGTGGTTAAGTATTCCACAGATACACGTACTTTCAGAGTAGTTCTCGGAGAGATTCAACTTGACAGACAATGTGACAAGGTGACCCCTTTGAATTACGGATATAACTCCTTTTTGCCAGTCGAGTGGACTAGAGACACGTCAAATAATATGTCTTGCTCAAAGAAACGACGCACCGCCAGGAATCGAACCCATGACCTTACGATCGTAATCCTTCACGATATATAAGAACCAGTGTTAAGGTAAGCTTTGGATATTACTACTTGATCGCAACATTACCTCTGAACGTGACACCAGTCCATCGTTGGGTTACTCATTTACATCTAAATGTCCTGGAGCAACGCCAAATGAAGTGTTTTGCTCAAAAACACAATGAAACACATGATCAGGGAATCGAAACCATGATCTTGTGATCGTGACTGCAGAAACATTAACCACTAGGCAATGTGACTTCACGCAATCTTTTCTTCTCTAGGCACAAGGCCCGAAATTTTTGTCGGGAGGAGAGCCAGTCGATTAGATCGACCCCAGTGCGCAACTGGTACTTAATTTATCGACCTCGAAAGGATGAAAGGCAAAGTCGTCCTCGGTGGAATTTGAACTCAGAACGTAAAGACAGACGAAATATTGCTAAGCATTTCGCCCGGCGTGCTAACGTTTCTGCCAGCTCGCCGCCTTGTGCCTTCAGATAATCGGTGATATATGAATGTAACATTAGTTTCAAATTTTGGCACAAGGCCAGTAATTTCGGGCGAGGGGGTAATGTCGATTACATCGATTAGCCAGTGCTAAACTGGTACTTATTTCATCACCTCAGAAAGAGCGCAAGTCAAAGTCGACCTCGGCGGAATTTGAACTCGGAAGGTTAAGACGGAGAAAATGCTGCTAAGCATTTTGCTAGGCGCGGTAACGATTTTACCAGCTCGCCCCGAAATATTAATAAAGTAGCAAGGAGGTGAGCTGGTAGAATCATTTGCATGCCATGCAAAATGCTTAGCGGCGTTTCGTCCATCTTTCCGCTCTGAGTTCAAATTCCACCGAGGTTGACTTTATCTTTCATCCTTTAGGGGTCGATAAAATAACTACCATTTGAGCACTGAGGTCGATGTAATCGACTTGCCTTCACTCTTGAAATGGAAGTTAATTTGCACTTAATCACAGGATTATATTGCGACAATTTCTTGTAGTTGTTACATTATTCAAATTAATATGTCTGCCGAAGTCATAAGTGATCTTTTACAAATGAAATGTCGTATTATGTAAGACTTAGTTAACAGTACGTAATACACCAAACACAGTTGCACACTAATGGATTGCTATCATGTTTCATCATTTAAAACTCAAGACCCGAAATGTATATTAATGTCAGCACACAGACACAGTTCGTGTTTATGTGATCAATTGAAGGTACGTATTTAAAATTCATCCTTTATTCTTCATCATCTCTCACTTTCCATTCATCGCAAGCACAAATCTTTATTCGTTTCGGAAATGACACAAGTACGTGACACTGAGAAGCCGCAAGCACGGAGAAATACTTAACTGTCACTTTCCATTCGCCTATCTCTTTCTCTCTCTCTCATTTACATTTGTATGAAAATATACATTCTCATATATAAATATGTGTATGAGCATATATGAGCGTGTCATAAACATGTTATAATTATGTATATGATTATAAAATATTTTGTGTGTATATATATATATATATATATATATATATATATATATATATATATATATATATATATATATATATTTAAGTATATATACTCGTAACATATAATTGCTAACCAAGTGTGGCGTCCTATATGGGACAGTCCTACTGGCTAACGACAAATATTCTGTGTCTGATTAGTATTTGCGAAGGGAGGTCATCACTCCCATGCCTCATCTCGCGTGATATACTAGGAATGGGAGTGATGACCTCCCCTCTCAAAGACCAATCGGACACAGAATGTGTGTCGTTAGCCAACCGAAAAATACATATCTGTCGCTCTCCTGGTCACTTCTGGAATGGTTTCGTCGCCCCTAGCTACTAAATATATTTTTTTATTTTTTAGCACAATAATTCACTAAAAGAAATTTTGAGTACGAAAACCGTAGCCTCTGATTTTCCAACACCACACATATGTTTAGAATATTGTACCGATAAATTTTGCGAGTGTATGCGTGTCTATGTGTGTGTGTGTGTGTGTGTGTGTGTGTGTGTGTGTGTGTGTGTGTGTGTGTGTGTGTGTGTGTGTGTGTATTATGAGTGATGTTCAGTTGAATTAGGTACTTACTTAAATTAAGGCACCTCGTTAGGTCGGAATAATATAGATTCTCTCAACTGAAAGAGTAGCAGAATAACTGAAAACGTGTTGCTCCGTGGATTTTAAACTATGTTAAATCATTTTGGTTTTGGATGTCCTTTATTTTGAAGTTCATGAATTCATCTGACGAAAACGGTTTCTCTATAATGACGTAATGTTTTCATTAATCAATTAAGACTCGTTAGAAACAGCCGTAATGAATTGACACCTGTACATCTACTGTTACTCATTGATACATATATGTACATGTATGTATGTATGTACGTGTGTGTTGTGTTGTGAGTGCTTGTGTGTATGCATGCAGGTATGTACGTATATATGCATGGTGTATGTGCATATTATATCTATTATATTCCGTATTACACATGCGATTAATTAATACACAAACGAATATTCCTGTTAGCGACTCATCAATCAAAGTTTAATTATATCTTTGCCCTCAATGGCTACCTATCTTATTTCGTTGTATTTTTCCCCACGTCTATTCTATCGGCACTGTACCTAGGGGCCAACCATCTTCTCTCAGAAACACTAGCAACATCGCAATTCCATTAATGCCGAGACTCCGTTGTTTAAATGAAAATATTGTCTTCGATAAAACTACGAAGTTTCAGCAAAATCTATTTTGCTACCTACTATAATGCAAAACCGATTAAGATCGAGCTAGCAACAGTTATGAAATATCTGCGATATATAGTCTATGAGATACGACAGTTATCCTATATCTATGATTGTAAAAGGCTTTCAATGTCTTTAACAGCGAAACACATTACTTCCGCTTCAGAAAACGTGAATTTAACCTTGTCTATATTGGCTGTCAGATTGACAATTTCCGCCGGTGTTCTGTGAAAAGACCAGACGAGATCGTTATCTGCTCTATGAAAGACGTTTTTATTTCGGAATCATCTTTGGTAATGGACAATTCCAAAATAACATGTCTTTAATCTAAAATATAACTGAATAATGACTTTTTCTCTTCCCCGCCCTTTACTCTCACCCACCTTACCCTCTTAATTTCTAATGTTTCGTTTTTCATATACTTCTTAGAGTATATATTACATAGAGGTAGATTAAAAACAGAAAGAAACAAATTACAAAATAAGAAAAAAATGTATTATAATAATAATGATAAAAAATAACGAACAAAAAGCAATAAACTTCCAAGATGTAGAGGCTGATTGATGGTCATCGTGGTGGTTGTGGAGATGATGCAGATGCGGATGATGATGACGAAGACGATGACGACGACGACCATGTTGCTGCTGCTGCTACTGCTGCTAGTACTACTGATGATGATGATCATGATGATCATGATGATGAAGATCGTGTTGGTAATGGTGTGGTAGTGGTGGTGGTGATGGTGGTGGTGATGTGATTGGTTGTGGCGGTGATGGTGATGATGGTAGTGATGAGAATATTGATATTAATGATGGTGAGGTTTACGATGTTGACGATGACGACGATGACGATGACGATGACGATGACGAGGACGATGATGACGATGATGATGATGATGATGATGTTGATGATAATGATGATGATGATGATGATGATGATGATGATGATGATGATGATGTTGATGTTAATGATGATGATGATGATGATGATGATGATGATGATGATGTTGAGGAGGAGGAAGAGGAGGAGGAGGAGGAGGAGGAGGCGGAAATGACGATGACGATAATGGCGACGTCGACGACGACGACAGTGGTGGAGGTGGTGATGATAATGATGATGATGATGATGATGATGATGATGATGATGATGGTGGTGGTGGCGGTGGTGGTGGTGGTGGTGGTGGTGGTGGTGGTGGTGGTGATGATGATGATGATGATGATTATGATGATGATGATATACATGGTAATCACGAAGACGGCGATGAAGACGACGACAACAAAGGCGTTGACGACGATCAGAAGCAGTATTATGCATATAAGTAGTAGTGGTGTTTGTAGTAGTAGTAGTAGTAGTAGTAATTATGTTGACTGCGGTAATGTCACTACTTGTCATGTGTTATGTTGATAATGTCATTTTAAATATATATATATATATATATATATATATATATATATATATATATATATATATACATATATATATACACACACATATATATTTATATATATGCTGTCCTGTTATTAGCAATCATTTAAACCTAATAATTTTGTTTCAGTGCTATTAATGCTATGATTAAGGAAGAAAGCAAAAACATAAAATGAATTTTCTGTAATGAACCGAGGGATTCATTTGTCATTTTGAGAAAAATAGGGTACACCTTACCGTCTTTCTGCTAAACTTTCAATTCAGAGACAAGCTTGGGAAGTCTGCTACAGAGACATTTAGCATACTTCGGCCAACTTACGGTGACGTGGCAATGGGTCGCACATAATGTTTCGAGTGGCACGGGTGCTCCAAAAGCGAAAGAACGTCTCTGGAAGAAGATAAGCGATCTGGAAGACCTTCCACCAGCGTCAGCCGCGGAAATGTGATATTGTGCATCGAGAATTCATCCCCCAGTCGAAACTGTCAATCGAGAGTTGTACCACGACGTTTTGAAACATTTGATGGAGGACATTTGGCGGAAGCGACTGGATCTCTGGTGCACGAAGAATTGAGATCTTCACAACAACAATGCACCTTGTCATTGAGTTTCTCACCAAATCAAGCATGGTGCTACATCCACACCCGCCTTATTCGCCAGATATAGCACCAGCGGTCTCCTATAACGTTCCTAACATGAATAGGCAGCTCAAAGGTCGCCGTCCGTTTTAACACAGTTGTCGAGATCTAGAGCAAAGAACAGGTCCTCAACTCCTTCCCTCCAAGCACTACTGTAAACAGCAGAAGTGAGCTACAACGTTAAAACTAAAGCGTGGGGTCAATCTGTGCCAAGCGGCTTTACGCCGCGTGCTTTCGCTTCGTCGCTATGGTAGCAGTCCGAATACTTATTGATGAGACCACGTATGTCTATAAACTCAAAATATATTTAATATTGTGTTTGTATATCTATGTATAAATGTTCTTTATGCATATTACTATATCTATCAACTAAGGATATTTTTATATGTGTTTAACGCATGCTAGCGTGTCCTGGACGAATTCACAAGATCTGATAATTTCAAGGGCTACATCAAGATCCAGTGTCTGCGTTTGACATTTCTTCTGCAGTTGGTTAGCCTTACTATATTCTACAAACTCTGTTTTATGTGTGTTTATATGTTCCAACAAATGTGTTTTCTTTCTTTTTGCTTTGATGTTGTCGTCTCAGGTTCTAGAAATAAGCTTACCTACGCATTTCGCATTACATGCCCATAAAGGCTCTATGATGCGCGATGATGCCATGAACGGTCATTCATCTCGCTAAAAATAGCAGCCAAATCTTCATGAAATGAATTATATCCCTCTTGAAATTTAAGAGTGCAATTAACAAATGCAGTCCATGGTATAATCGCAGGCGTCATATTTAGAAAACGCTAGAAAAAGTAGCCAAATATTCCGCAAATGATGTCCAGCCATTGTGAAATGTAAAAGTACAATTAACAAATGCAGTCCATGATTTAAGCGCAGACGTTATATTTAGAAAAAGCTAGAACAAGGTGCCATATTTTCCGCAAATGATATACATCACTCTAGAAATGTATGGGTCTTATTTAGAAAATGCTAGAAAAAACAACCAAATTTTCTGCAGATGATATACATTCTTCGGGAAATGTAAGAGTGCTTTTAACAAATGTATTCCATGATATAAACGCGGACGTGATACTTAGGAACAGCTAGAAGAAAGGAGCCGAATTTTCCGCAAATAATATCCATCCATATGCGTAGGACTGGCTGTGTGGTAAGTAGCTTGCTTACCAACCACATGGTTCCGGGTTCAGTCACACTGCATGGCACCTTAGGCAAGTGTCTTCTACTATAGCTTCGGGCCGACCAAAGCCTTGTGAGTGGATTTGGTAGACGGAAACTGAAAGACACCCGTCGTATATATGTATATATATATGTGTAGGTGTGTGTGTAGATGTGTGTATGTGTGTGTGTGTGTGTGTGTCTGTGTATGTGTGTATGTGTGTGTGTGTGTGTGTCTGTGTATGTGTGTGTGTGTGTGTGTGTGTGTGAACATCGCTTGACAACCGATACCGGTGTGTTTACGTTCCAGTAACCTAGCGGTTCGGCAAAACAGACCGATAGAATAAGTACTAGGCTTCCAAAGAATAAGTCCTAGGGTCGATTTGCACAACTAAAGGTGGTGCTCCAGCATGGCCACAATCAAATGACTGAAACAAGTAAAAGAGTAAAAGAATAAAAGAGTATCCATCGTGAAATCTAAGAGTGCAATTAATAAATGCGGTCCCTGATTTAAGTGCAGACATGATATTTAGAAAAAGCTTGGGCAAGGTGGCAAATTTCCCGCAAATGATATCCCTCCATCGTGAAATGTAAGGGCACAATTAATAAATCCAGTCCATGATATAAGCGCAGACGTGATATTTAGAAACAGCAGGTAATTTTCTGTAAATGATATCCATCCACCGTGAAAATGTAACAGTTCAATAAACAAATACAGTCCTCGATATAAGTGCAGACGTGATATTTAAGTCTGGCCTGAGAGAAAATACGCATCATGGCAACCATCATGGCGGCAATAGAAACGACAGCGATAATGTATACATCCGGGTTTTCGGTGGCTACAGTGAACTGGCATAAGATTTGAGAGTGACTATATAGCAATTAGCCTTGCAATTGTAATTATCTTAGTCATTGTCATCGCCATCGGCACACACCGATATCACTGATGTATTCTTCATCATGGTCATCATCATCACAGTTCTCCCCATCGTTGTCCTCTTCATTGCCACGACTATCATCATCGTCAACACATCACCATCGAAGCGGTCGTCGTTGTCATCATGATCATCATCATCATCATCATCATCATCAGCAGCAGCAGCAGCAGCAGCAGCGTCGGCAGCGTCGTCGTTGTTATCGTCCTAACCGTCATCATCATCACAAACATCTTCATCGTCGTCGTCGTCGTCATCGATGATGCCGTTGTTGCCGTCGAAGGCAGTTATTGCTATATCTTTATCAATATACCAATATATCGATATCATATTACATAACGGTACTTGTGAACCCTACATCCGCTTTAATATTACACAAATACAGGGTACGTGCATAGATGTTTGTGTGTGTGCGTGCGTGCGTGCGTGCGCGCGCAAGCATTGACCTGTGCCAGAGTGTAAGTGTTAGTGTGTGTATATGATTAGTACGTGTTTATAAAGACGCACATATATGTATGTATATGTGTGTGTATCGATATTTCTAAATGCAAATACACATATAGGTCTGTTCATGTACACACACACACATATATATATATAAACATAAATACATATGTATATGTATGTATATATGAGTATATATATATATATATATGGATATATATAGACATATGTGTTTATATATATATAAATAAACACATATGTATATATATATATATATATATATATATATATATATTTATATATATATATACTTATATATATATATATACTACTCATATATCATATATGTGCATTTTTAGATATATAGACATAAATATAAACATACGCGCACACACTCACGTACAGTATTACGTGTGTATGTGTGTGTGTGTGTGTGTATGTGTTTATGTGGTGTGTATATATGTATGTGTGTATACTCACACTCACAGATAGCATGACCACACATTTACACCAACACGCTCGCACATACACCAACTCATGCACGCACGCAAACAAACTTATCGGACAGATGCGATCAAGATAGCAGTAATGCATAATATCTATCTCTTCCTCTCTCTCTCTCTCTCTCTCTCTCTCTCTCTATATATATATATATATATATATATATATATATATATATATATATATATATATATATATATATATATATATATATCTTCTTCTTCTTCTTCTCTTACTTTCTCTTTCTGTTTGTCTGTCTTTCCCTCTCTACTCTACATCTCATTTTTTTTTTCTTTTTCTCCCTCTTTGCTCGCTTGCCGCACCTTTTTGATATTATATTCAACGATATATCAATTACACATTGAACATAATTGCCCAGCAACGATAAATACGAACCACTGATTAAAGAAGACACGTATGCATGCTATTGGCTTTCTTGCCTCTATCAATTTGTGTGACATTGCAGCGTTGTAACTAGTTTTAAGTGACATTATATTAAAAACTGTGCATCTTTGTGAACAACAGATTCATTCTAGTAGGATTTAAACTTATTGTTAAGATCGTGAAGATCCGGGTCATTTCTTGTTGATCTCTAGACACATATGGCTCATATCTTTTGGTACGAAATTGATTTGACGCTTGCCAATATTAAATACGGTCGGCGTTGGGTGGAATGTCAGGAATTTCGAATGTGTACACGAAAAGATATTTTGTTTTCAATCACGAATATTGTAGGACGCATGACATATATGTGTGAGTGTGTGCGTATGTGTGTACGTGTATGTATATATATATATATATATATATATATATATATATATATATATATATATATATATATATATATATATATATTTATATATATACATACATATATATATGTATATATATTTATATATGTATATACATATACATATATACTACAATATGTATATACAAATATATTTATACATATATATATGTATGTATGTATATATATATATATATATATATATATATATATATATATATATATATATATATATATATATATATATATACATATATATATGTATACATATATATATATATATATATATATATATATATATATATATATATATATATATATATATATGTATATATATATATATATATATATATATATATATATATATATATATATATATATATATATATATGGTAAATGAATATACATCTCTGCCCACACCCATGCACAAACACACATACAAACTCACACACGTAGATATGTTTGTGCGTCTACGTATGTACACAAGTTTCTTACATGTGCATACACGTATGCTTCCATGCATATATATGCATGTATGCATATATGTACGCATGTATGTACATATGTATGTATGTATGTATGTATGTGTGTTTGTGTGTCTGTCTGCCTGTTTGTATGCATGAATTACATGTATGTTTATGCTTATGCATCACAATTTATAAATTGTGTTTGATAAACACACGCTCATACAGAGACAAGTGATATCTTGAACAAACATACAATTTGATTTATACGTGAAATAAGTCAATGGCTGTGTTTTCTGACCCTGTGCGAGCGTCACAAGTGTGGTGAAACCCTACGTATTTGATGTATCTGATATAATTGCTGTTTAACCCCAGATCATCCTTAATCGAATAGATTTACAAAGAAAAATCATTCCATTGCTGACAATTAAAAGTTTCCATAGATTATACTTTCAAATATATACACTCTCCGACTATGATATAGTTGTGGATGTTAGTAGCCTAGTAATGGAAATTGTCGTAATGTGGGTTCCATCTTCATTTTCAGATCATTTTCCCAATAGCATAATAACTAGCTGACAGAATACACGAAATAAACAAGGTTACCTATATTTCGTAATTTGCCTTGCTAGTAACAGCAGCCAATTCCTTTGAACCCTTTAGTATTGAGATTACTTTACTAAATGCAACGTTTATTTATTCAAATTCTTTTAAATTAATCATGCTTTAGCTTGCAGCTTTCAGGTTTCTATAATGTGATTGTTAATTCTACAGAATGACGATGAAAGGTAAGTGTTTGAACACAAGTCATGTATAATATTTGGGCCTGATAAGTGTCAGTTTAAACGCTAATTAATTCAATCAGACATTGATATTTAAAATATATATATATATATTTCA
The DNA here is from genome assembly GCF_046866305.1 of Octopus bimaculoides. Lineage (NCBI taxonomy): Eukaryota > Metazoa > Mollusca > Cephalopoda > Octopoda > Octopodidae > Octopus > Octopus bimaculoides. The sequence goes on along the minus strand of NC_142938.1, from coordinate 59,311,816 downwards.
TAACATCGTTACAGATATAAAATTAACCACAGGGGTGTTACGGCTGGTACGACTGTGGGAGTGGGGTGTGCGGTTGTGGGGTGTGGATGGGGCGTATCGATGAATAGAGGTGTATTGGAGTGAAGAGAGGAAGTAGGTATCAGATGGAAAAAGGGGAGGAGTGGAGTCAAAAGAAGAGGGGAGGGGAGTTGATCTTATGTGGCGCAAAGGAGCGAAGAGAGAAGATTAATACCTGTTCGCAACGAAAGCAGGAGTCCGGATGGCACCTGTGCAAAGACAATCCGAACACAGACATGTGTTGTAATGAATGACCGGTAGAGCGGAAATGGCGTGAGACCGGGGTGTCAACGCTGAGTCTAATGTCTCGGAAGTACTCCGCGAACTGGTCATGCAAGCGACGTCCCGTTTGACCGATGTACAGAGAAGGGCAGAAAGAGCAGGAGATGCAATAAATGGCGTTACTAGAAGTGCAGGTAAAGGAGTCAGTGTTATGATAGGAACGATGATTGGTTCCTATGAGGATAGTGGTGTTGGAGAAGTAGGGGCAAGCGTGGCAGCGTGGGCGGGGATAGGAGAACGAACCAGGTTGGGATGTAGAGTTGGGTAAAATCTGTGACCCAGTAGGTCACGTAGGTCATGGGCTCGTTTGAAAGAGGAAGGGGTAGGTCTGGGAAAATGTGCGAAGTGGAAGGGTCGGACTGGAGTCGTAACAAGACTCCGAGAATGGTGCGCTGGAGGGGCAAGGTGGAACGGTGGTAGGTGAGGCAAAACGGGAGACGGGCAACTGTGGGGCGGGTGCGGGGAGAGTGAGCAGAGGTACGGTCACCAGAACGTGCGCTGGCAAGGGCTGTGTGGATAGTGGTGTCGGAATATCCACGAAGAAGGAAGTGGGAACGATGTGTTGAGCCTGGGTCTCAAAGTCATGATTGTCACTCCATAGCCTGCGCAGTCGAAAGAATTGGGAGTAGTGGGTGGAGAGTTTGGTCTGTTTAGAGTGGGAGCAGGAGAAGTTTAGGTATGAGTGTCGAGTCGGTTTGTTTGTAGTGGATTGGAGTAGTGAGAGCGGAGTTGTGTATGTTGAATGAAATGTCGAGAAAGGAGACAGAATTTTTGGAAACAGTACAACAGAATTGGAGGACAGGACGGAAGGATTGAACAAAGGAGACGAAGGAATCTAGTTGTTTTCGGGAGAGTGACATCGAACAAATAAACTCATATATATATATATATATACATATATATATATATATATATAATATATATATATATATATATATATATATATATATATATATATATATATATATATATATATATATATATATATATATATATATATATATATATATATATATATATATATATATATATATAGGGAGAATTCACAAGAAAAAACAAAAGACGAAGACAGGTGGTGTAGACAACAAACAGATGTATTAGTATAATGCTCGGCAAGTGAAAAAGTATTTAACGTTTCGAGCCTACGGTCTTCCACAGAAAGGAACACAGAAAGAAACAAGGAGAGAAAAAAAATGTGTAGTGGCGAATATATATATATATATATATATATATATATATATATACGTACATACATATACATGTATATATATATATATATATATATATATATATATATATATATATATATATATATATATATATATATATATATATATATATATATATATATATATATATATATATATATATATATATATATATATATACATGTATATATATGTAAGGATACATATATATATATATATATATATATATATATATATATATACATACATATATATATATATATATATATATATATATATATGTACGTATGTATGTATGTATGTATGTATATGTATATGTATACGTATATATATATACATATATATATTTATATATATATACATATATAAATATATATATGTGTGTATATATACACATCTACATAAATATAGATATATGTGTGAGTATACCTGATATGTGTCTGTGACTTTGTGTCTGTGTTTGGCCCCATACACTGCTGCACAACCAGTGTTGCTGTCTTTACGTCCCCGTAAACATAGGTTCGGCAATGGAGACTGATAGAATTAGCACCAGGTTTAGAAAGAAAATAAGTACTGGGGTCGATTCATTGAATTAAAATTCCTTCGATGCGATAAAAAAAAATATATCGATTTTTTATGTAGATTAAGCGAAAAGAGACTTCCATAATGAAATGTAAATCCTAAGAGACGTTATTATCTAAATGATTGCGTTTTTCTAAACTTTCTTGTAGTTTGATGAATTTAAACTTGTGTCAAATCATATATAAAGCTTTGTGTAAAATGTATTAGAATAAACTGAATATTCTGATTGAATCCATAATGTGATGCGAGACGAGTTTCTTATGTTACTATTATACGAAATGATTTCACCAGACAAGATAAAGACACTTTTATTCTCATGCATGCAAGCAAGCACACAGCTTCAGGCGTTCACATATGCATAGTCATTTTCACATACGTACGCACAGACAAAGTAACAGATACATATAAGTTTATGAGTAAAACTTAGAACAGAGGGAAAGCGATAGGTGACGCATTATCCCAGCAACATACAGATGGCTGATCAATATATACTCTGATTAAGGCGGCGAGATAGCAGAATCAGTTAGCAGGCCGGCCCAAATACATAGAGGCATTTCGCCCGTCTTTGTGTTCTAAGTTCAAATTCTTTCGAGGTTGACTTTGCCTTTCATCCTCTCGGTGTCGATAAAATAAGTATTGCTTAGCGACAATTTGCCCATCTTCATGCTCTAAGTTCAAATTCCCCCGAGGTCGACTTTGCTTTTCAACCTTTTGGGGGTAAATGCCAGTTGCATATTGGGATCCATATAATAATAGGTTTATCTTCCTTCCCCCTATATTGCTGTCCTTGTGCCCAAATTAGGAAACAATACATACAATGATTTAGTGTGATTTACGTTATATCAAGTAACGCCCGGTAGGGGTAGCAGGTATTATGTAATGAAATGAAGAAAAATAAAAGAGAACAATAATATGTGCATTTCTATATACAATGCGGGAAATGAATGCTTAGCACTCAAAATGTCGGCTTGTGGAGAGACTTACTGTACAGCTTCGACAGTATCATAACGAATTAACTTTCAACAAAATGTTTAACGATTCATGCCGTAGAAACACGTTAATCCGGCAAATTTATGTAACATGCCTTATGTCTCCAAGCACTCTTTCAGGCTCAGTGTGCATGGGTAGTCCTATTTGAAAACAACCATGTCGCTGGTCTGTGAGAAGACAAGGGGAAGAGAAGAGGTAA
>NC_142938.1:59300998-59303498 GCF_046866305.1 Octopus bimaculoides | reverse complement strand
AACACATTTTAAACATATCACAAAGTTTTTATTGGCTTAAGGCTATAGTAGAAGACACCCGTCCAAGGTACCACGCAGTGGGACTAAATTAGGAACCATCTGGTTGCGCTGCCAACTTCTTACCACACACCCATACCTGAGCCTATATTTCTTTTTTTTTTTTTTATAATTCTGTCATTTTGAGTTGGGTTTCTGTTAATGCGTTTCAAACTGTTGAGATGTCATGCCGCAAGTAGTCTGCAACCTCGGCAATTTGTGAAAACAGCTGATGTGTTTACACTGTTAAGTAAACATTTTGGTAATGACCTGGCAGAGTCATTTGGATATTGGAGAAACTATTTAGTGACATTTCTTCCGCATCATTACGTTTTGAGTTCAAACGCAGCCGACGTAAACTAATCCTTCTCTCCCGTTTCGCTGGATAAAATAAAGTACCAACTAAATTTTGTGGTCAATATTTAACTGGAACTCGTCGAAGGCGGCGAGCTGGCAGAATCGTTAGCACGCCGGATTGAATTCTTAGCGGTGTTGTGTCTGCCGCTACGTTCTAAGTTCAAATTTCGCCAAGGTCGACTTTGCCTTTCATCCTTTCGAAGTCGATTAAATAAGTACCAGTTACGCACCGGGGTCGATATAATCGATTTAATCCGTTTGTCCCCTCTGTGTGTAGCCCCTTGTGGGCAGTAAAGAAACAAAAATTCTTAGCTCGCTGGACTGAATTCTTAGCGGTGTTTCTTCCGGTTTTTTGTTCTGTGTTCAAATTCTACCGAGGTTGACTTTGGCTTTTATTCTTCAGGGGTCGATGACATAGTACCATTAGAATACTGGAGACGAGGGAATTGACTTATCTCCTCCCCAAAAATCGAAGAGACAAAATTTGAAAAATGACGGTGAGCTGAGGAAATCGTTAGCACGCCGGACAAAATGCTTGGCGGCATTTCGTCCGTCTATACGTTCTGAGTTCAAACACTGCTGGCGTCGACTTTGCCTTTGCCTTTCGTCCGTCCAGAGTTGATAAGCAGCATTCTGGAGTCGATGTAATCGACTAGCCCTCTCCCTCGAAACTGCTGGCCTTGAGCCAAAATTTGAAACCAATATAACTGACTTGTCTCCTCCCTTGAAAAATTGCTGGTCTTAGACCCTGCAGCGGACCGGCCTCCCATTCATGAGGCATCTTGCGATGTCTGTCATTTATACGTCATAGAAACTGGTTAAACGGCTTTATGAGTCTTAGGGCTAAAGAAAACATAAACGCGTCAGGCCACAATGAAAAACTCGTATCTTTGTCTAGCAAAGGACATATTCACTTGAAATTATATACGACTTCCCTCACTCGTATCTTTTTACTGTGCAAAAGCGATTATATTCAAATTCAGAATAAGAATAGAATGGCAAGACAAATATAATACAGACTAATTACAATATATCTGCAAGAAAACAGATATAGGTGCTTGATTCTTTCTAGACAAATGCCATTGCCTAGTCTCATTATTTTTCGCAGTCACCTTTTGCTCAAAATCTTTATATTTAATGTAGAAGCAAATATATATTAAATATTCAATCTATCTTTACCCAGCAGCTGTCAATGAACAGAAAAATATTTTCTAAATTCAATTTCGCAACATTTATATATACTCACGTAATTAGATATAAATATGATGCCGATAAGAGACAGACTTCTTATAGGTACAGACGTATATAGCATATGTAGTGTGACTAAATTTCTAATTCTTCTAACAAATATTCTATAAAACATATACTATTTCAGATGTTAAAAACACCATTCGGTCTATATAATTAGAGACTGTCAGTTCACTTGACGAGAAAACATCCCAATACGACCTTTTGAATTAAAAAGACTTTTATTACAAAATGCATCATCTCTCATTGTATGGCTGTGTATGTTTACTTCTATTTTTAATTATTTGATGTCTTTCAGTAAGGTAGGAGCTGGTTTCTAGCAAAGATACAAAACTCCATCACCGTAATGTAGATAACCATATTTACAATATGGATTGAAAAAAAGTTTGCATGTTTTTATTGTTCCACTTACAAATTATAACGTTCGTATAAACTGGTTAATTTCATTTTCTAAAAAACCTAGTTTATCCAGGTTCTAACTTGGGTATTTGCTAACAAAACCAAGTATACCAACTATTATTGGTATAAATGTGAATTTATAATCCAGAAATTGAAGCTAAAAGCTTCAAAAGACATTCTTTTTCGGCTTTAATTTCCCGAGTGATACTCACATCAGCAGATCTTTATTACGGTACATACGTTTTCATATCAGCCCAAAATAACAATATCTGGCCAATATATTTATTCCAGAGCAGTCATTTCATATACGGAGGCAATACCTTCATAAAATTTTTGAACAGCTATGTATGTACAGTAGATACGAATTAAATTGAACATGATTTTAAAGTAGAAGTGATTGTTACCGAATTTCTCGTGCAGCTGGATCAGTTCCGAAACCGCTTAGCCGCTGAGCCAGTAT
>NC_142938.1:59288498-59295998 GCF_046866305.1 Octopus bimaculoides | reverse complement strand
TCAGAGAAAATCTTTGACTATTATCCATTCCGTGTTGATTGAATAAAAGTATAAGTCGCATTAATGTGACCGATAACTTCGGCTAACTCCCTTCCTTTAAAAATCCTTGCGTCCCACCTCAATCTGAAATATTTAGAAGGTTCCGAAGTGGACGATTCTCTAATGACTCGGATAAATAATATTTGTTATTTATCTTAGTATCTTAGGTTATGTGTTCAAAATGTGCCGGATACAAATGTGGTTTCATTGTTTTCCAAGTCGTCAAATAAAGTACTAGTCATATATAGGAGTCCTGAAGCCTATGATGCCGATTAACCGCTCCCTTCCTATTTGTTCCTCCCTTTGTACTTAAAATAAAGAGATTATGATTACCATTGTGATGGCTTTAACTTACGACAGACGGAAATAGTGCCGCGTCTTTTGCATTTATTTTCCCTTCACTTTGTATATTTGTCTGGTTCAGTTTACCAGCCCTTGTGGCTACTAAAGGAGAAACAATTATTATTGTTTTTGTTACTACTATTATAATTACTATTATGATTACCATCATAATTATTATCTGCCTTCTTTGTGGTGTAGTGAACTGTCACTTCGTCCTCAGTATAATGGTGGATGATGGTCTGATGTCGCCATCGGGAGCATCAGTGGAGTTGCTCAGTTTTTACCATATAAAACTGCGTTGAACGAGATATTTTGTGTGAACGTTCCCGGGAAGGCGTAGAAATGTTGGTGAAGTAACAGTTTTGAGCTTGTGAAGAAAAATTTCTTACATTAGCGATATGTTTTAGTGACAGGACATCTAGCAAAAACACGATCGAAATGAAATAGAAAGTAAAAGAAACAAATTCAATTACTCAACAAAATAGACATGTTGCACAAAAAATAGTTTTCTTGGCAGAAAATAATATTATTTCGAGTAATTTAAACGACACTACTAACAATACAATAACAATACATTTTTGGCTAAAGACATATTAGAAATATTAAGTTGAGCTAAGAAAATAATGGTAACCACTCACTAGCTAACGCAATCTCAAATAGAAATATTTAGAGAGAGAGAGAATAGGAGGAGGGAAAGAGAGAGAGAGAATATGAGGAGGGAAAGAGAGATAGAGATAGGTAGATCGTTAGATAGATAGACAGAGAGAGAGAGACAGGTGGGGGAGACTGTCAGACCTATGTGAAAAAGAAATGTACCTCGCGAGCTTAGTCTCTTATAAAAGGGCGAGATCGAAAAAGAGGCCATATATAAGTAGATTCAAAGGTTTAAGGCCAGTCATTCATAAAAGTGCATTTGGAGGAAGCTTTGGCCGATATGTGGGACTATAATTTCTCCATCAATTGAATGTATGAGAGCTAGGATTTGAGACGAACTGAAAAGGAAGACCAAGCGTATGTTTCACATGCTTACAAACAGATCCGTGCAACAAGGTGTGGGTCACTGATGCAAGTGCCACAGTAAAAAATATTGCATGGCGTTTACCTTTGACTTATGTCAATTTCCACACAATAGGAGCAAGGAGTAAACAAAAACTTCATCAGGAACAGGCAGGGAATAGGCAAACAATTATTAATTACCCCAGAAAACCATTCTGGAACTGTGCACTTTCTTGGGTGCAGAAAGAAAAGAAGGGAAGGCGATGTCCGTGATCTTTCACCTGGCTTTCTAGACACGTAGGAGGAAAATGACCCATAACCGAAGACCTGGTTTGAATGTTTGCAGTAAAGTAGATTCCACTGATTCACCTAAGGAACTAGGTGGTGGTGTCTGAGCTAGGTGGTGGTGTCTGAGCTAGGTGGTGTAAACCGTCTGAGGAGGTATATCTATGGCAGCGTCAATTAGTGGTTCATAGTAACGTTTTAGTACTTGTGTGTTAGTCAGTGCCTAGGTACATTTAGGAGATATATTCTCAGCTTGCGTCCGCATAGCTCTACTAAACCCCAGAAGACCACAAATATGCTTAATTATCCATGTTAAGTATCAGCTAAAATTGCTGGTATTGTCGTTGTCGTTCTTGTTGCTGTTGTTTAGAATCAGGTCAATCTAACTGAGGTAACATGGTTGGGGGTGTTTTGTGTTTGTCTCTAGTATTGTATTTCCCAAATGCATTGTATGAGGGGATCTTTTGGAATGGTGTAAATTGATGTATTAGAAAAGATTTTTGCTGCTATTTCAAGCAGTCACATATAAAGTCCGCTTAATAGCTGGTTAACTTTATATATGAACAGCTATGGTCTGATATGAAACCTCGGACCATAACTTGAAACCCAACAGAGAGTGGCATTTCTAATCACTCCATATAATATTGAACGAGAAGAAAAATAATAAAATAAATCTTGGTGTAGAAGTTAGTTTGAACGAAATGAGAATTTCATCAGAACAGAAAGTTTGTAAATTTCTATAACCAACTGAAATTATGACATTAATTAATTATAATGCGTGATTGAACGATTAAATATTCCTTGAAAATCTTCATTGTTAAGAAGCTCCATGGTTTATTAGACTGTAGAACGTTCCATGAAATACTCCCAGCGTTGAATCATTAAATTGATAAGCCGTTTTAATGAAGCTTAATTACCACCACAAATATTAGACACGTTAATTAAAATGGCATTGATAATATTTCTGAGAAGAATTGAAACCGTTTCGTCAGACAGACTCTAGGGAGAGGAGCGGTGAATTTCTCTTGGTTATTATTACCAATCCTGTAAATTGTGACGCATTAATAACAGTTAATCTTAATAATATCAGACCATCCTTTTGTTTATTATGATATAAATATAATTTTACTATTCTTAAATCTGTCATTCCAACACATTTGATTTGAGGTTAAATTTCAGCGTCAACTTATTATCTCTGAGCGATATGGGCGGTCTAAATCAACTGTAAATAGCCAATTACGCAGAAATATAATTTATGAAGTTGAAGCTGAATGCTGTGTGTCAAAATACGTATTCACTCGACAAATACAAAGAAAACATCAGTTATTTTATATCAAGATTGCTGCAGACGATAGGTTTCCAGTCTACAAAACGAATGTACCGAAGCTCGTATTCTGTTAGCGAATACTGTGTTGTGTGCATCGGCAATATTCACTACTGAAACAGCAGAATTCTGATAAACAGCAAAACAATGACCATGAAATAGTAACACACTCCGTCAGAGGTAAAGGATGTGGCGTTTGTACACGGTAACTGGAACTGCCAGAAATAACGATCAAATACGCAACAATTCACAGTTTATTGCCTTAAAAAGAAAAAATGTGTTGGATATTGTATCTCCAGGTTTAGTATACCTGAATAAAAGGTGGAATGATTTGGGTTTAAGTACCTTTATTTGTCCCCTAAACCAATATTGATCAGAAGCTATTCTGTAAAACCACAACTTCTGGAGTTATTCTCAAAGTATATATTTAAAGGTAATTTCTTCTATCTACGCTGCATCGATAGAGAATGTTCAAAGGATAATTTAACGAGCAAATGGTGCATGAAATCCACCGAATACTGATTTCCATTATTTTTCTTTAAATAGTCTTTTTATTAAATTTCAAAGAATAATGAGAGTATAGTACATTATTATCATTTCTACCCGTACGACGTTCTGCTTCTTTCCTGGTACCTGTAATACGATCAGGAATTTATCGGCTTAAACACATAGTGCAGTAAGGTTTCTTTTCTTTGGTTATACAAGTGAAGGCGTATTGTTTAGTAGACAATGTTAAAATATTTAACTAATTTGTTTTTAGAACGTAACCTCCTTTTTTTTATGCATCGCTAATCATTTTATTCTTTCCTAAAATATACCAACCTCATTTATAATCCTATCGTATCAAATTAATCGACTGGAAAACAGATCATATCTACCATTAGCAGAATCTTATTTCGTGCCCAGGGCAAGTATACTACATAGGTATTAAGGTTCTCGGCTTAATTATAAATACTAGTCACAAACGTTTTATCAACGCTAAATTAAAATCTAAATAGCCACATGGTCCCTGATTCAGTCCCTCTGCGTGACACCTTGGGCAAGTGTCTTCCACTGTCGTGGCACTCTGTCGGTTACGATGACAAGGGTTCTAGTTGATACGATCAACGGAACAGCCTGCTCATGAAATTAATATGCAAGTGGCTGAGTACTCCAAAGACATGTGTATCCTTAATGTAGTTCTCGGGGAGATTCAGCGTGACACAGACTATGACAAGGCTGGCCATTTGAAATACAGGTACAACACAAACAGGAAGAAAGAGAGAAAGTTGTGGTGAAAGAGTACGTCAGGTTTCGCCACCACCCCCTGCCGGAGCCTCGTAGAGCTTTAGGGGTTTTCGCTCAATAAACACTCACAACGCTTAGACTGGGAATCGAAACCGCGATCCTACAACCGCGAGTCCGCTATCCTAACAACTGGGCCTCCACTCTTCTATGTCTAGCAACAGGGCTCTGGACCACGCCACACAAGCAAGATAACCCAGTGATAGTTGTCAGACAATTTCTGCGACCACATCACCCCTAACATCTGGCTAGCTAACTCACCAAAGCCGAAAACCCTTGCTTATTATGTGTGGGGCGCAGTTGAGTGAGAGACGAACAAAACTCTTTGTAACACCAAAGGTGAACTGAAGGCAAGGATTCTGGCAGCATTCACCAATTTCAACAAAGAGACCGTCTTCAAGAGTTGCAGAAGATTCCAAAGTTGTCTGGAGGCTGTGGTTGAAGCTAATGGCGATGTATCTGTTAACATGTGATGTCAGTGTTATTTTCATTTTTGCGTAATTTAGACGACATTTTATTCACTGCACCCTCTATATATACACAGAGAGAGAAGGAGAGGAGAGAGAGTGAGTAATGGGAGAGAAAGGGATAGATATATACATATATATACACATAGCTACACAGCTGGATAGATAGATAGATAGATAGATAGATAGATAGATAGATAGATAGATAGATAGATAGATAGATAGATAGATAGATAGATAGATAATATTCTTGTATTCATTTAAACGAAATCTATCTTGTTCTCTAACTCTGATATTTATATAAATATGCCCGAGTGTTTGATTCGATAATTGCATAAATTCTTCTGACATTTTCTGTAGGAGGTTTGTGATAACATGCGCAAATAAGCGTGAGCAAACGGAAAGAGAGAGAGAGAGAGAGAGAGGGGGGGAAGAGAGAGAGAAACTGAAGGGAGATTGTGAGAGAATAGCAAGTCAGATACAGTGCATGAGAGAGCGGTGGTGGAGCGTGATGAAAAAGAAAAGAGAGCTGGGTGATCAACAAATGGACGACAGATCTGTATATAGAAAAGGCGAGTAATTCTATTCTCATTCAACAACAGCATTATTGACAATCATAATGAAGTCAGCACTGACTGCCTGCTAAACGAGAACTGTTTGATTAGATGTCCCAAATGAAGACTTACATATACAATTAAATCTACCCCGAAGGCAGAACTTGAAGATATCTTGAAGAGTGCACTGATTAAAATCCTTGTTGAACAATGAGAAAATACCCTTCTTAACATTCGCGCCTTAAAGCATTATCATTGGCTTTCATTGGACAAAGGTAATCGCTAATACAATGGCATTTTCAACGTGCTTACAACATAATGTATGATGCATCGACTGCATATTGATGCCGCCATTTTGAGATTAGCGACTTCATTTTTTTATTTTTTATTTTCTTTTTAACCCTCTTCTCCATTACACTGCTTTCGACTCTAGCAACGCATTTCCGTTACGCTAAACGAGCGAATAAACAAACAAGGCAATAAAAGTGAATAAATGAAGAAATAAATAAAAGATGAATAAAAAAATAAATAAATAAATAAATGAATGAATAAACAGACAAATAAATAAAGTCTAGTGTGTGTTCTGGAGTGCCAGAGAAAAGATTTGGAGTGGGAACAGGTTAAATTAGAAATATGGAGAGCATCACATATTATCTGTATTCTGTATAATAATGTTGTTGGTAATTTTGCTAATTGTTCACTTGCATTTATCATTATTATTATTATTATTATTATTATTATTATTATTATTATTATTATTATTATTATTATTATTATTATTATTATTATTATCATCATCATCATTATTATTAATGATAATACATTTATACATTTGTTTTCAAAATGAATTCGTGTCGAAGGGATTATAGAGCATGCGTTGAATAACGGATTAAATAGTGGGATTTAGTACTGCTTGCAAAGAATAGAATTAGAGTTTTGTGTTTAGTTAAATATCAAAATAGTATTATTGATGTTTTTGTAACTGAGCAGACATTTCGGAGTGTGGAAATACACAGGACAAAGAGGAAAAATTTAAGACAGAATGGCGACCGGAAGACACCGGAAATTAATACAACTGCTGGCAAAATACATGAGATTGAGTGCAACGTTGCCGGGTAGTGGGTAGAGGGTTGCGGTAAGGTTAGTGCTACTGAAGTCATTATAGTCGGTGGTGTAAACGTTGGTTATCACGGTGGCGATAGCGATGTACGCAGTGGTGGTGGTGGTGGTGGTGATTTTGGTGGTTTTCATTTAATGGTCATGTTGAAGGTAGTGTTGCTACGCTTTCTGGTGGTTGTGGTGATGGTAATTGTGGTGGCGGTCATTCTAGTTGAGGGAACATGGTGATATTGGCGGTGGTGATGGTGCTGGTGCTGGTGATGTTGCTGCTGGTAGCGATGGTGGTGAGGGTCGAGGTGGTAAGGGTGGAGGTGGTGATGGTGACGGTGATGGTGATGGTGATGGTGATGGTGACATTAGTCATGTTTGTCGTACTGGTCATTATCGTGGTGATGGTGGTGGTCGGTCGTCGTGGTGCTGGTGGTGTAGGTGATGGAGGTGGTAGTGGTGGTGGTGTTGGTGTTGGTGTTGGTGGTGGTAGTGGTGATGGTGGTAATGGAGATAATGATAGAGCTGGTGTTTGTAGCGGTGACGATGATATCGATAATGGTGGTGGTGGTGGTGGTGGTGGTGGGGATAGTCGATGTATTGGTTATGGTGGTGGTGGTGGTGGTGGTGGTTGAAAAATGGTATTGGCGGCACTGTAGGTGATGGTGGTGGCTTCTCTGATTGTTTATTAGATTTATCATCAGAACTTGCTTTAGTGAATGGGAAAGAGAGAAATGTGTGACAAAAGCAAAAACAACAAAAACGCTATACCTAACAAGCACAAAAAGAAAAATATATATATAATTATGTTGAATTCTTCGAAATTGTTTAAATAACACTACCAGCAGTGGATAGCTTGGAATCGATGATGATGAAGATGATGATGATGATGATGACGATGATAATGACGACGAGGAGGGGAGGACTATGATATTGAGGAGCAGATGGAAGAGAGGAAGTGAGTGATGATAATGATGATGATGATGATGACGACGACGACAACGACGACGATGACAATGATGATGATGATGATGATGATGATGACAGTGATCATGGTGATGGTGATGATGAGGAGGAGGAGGATCTATCTATCTATCTACAT
>NC_142938.1:59280998-59283498 GCF_046866305.1 Octopus bimaculoides | reverse complement strand
CGATCCCGGAACTTACCAGGAAGTATATCATCCTCGGATCTTTCCAGGAAAAACTCGGAACTTTCCGGGAAGTCACGTCCTAGGATCATTACATTAGATCCCGGAGCATTCCAGGAAGTCCTACCTCGGATCTTTCCAAGAAGTTGTTCATCCTCGTATCTTTCCATGAAACCCTCGGAACTTTCCAGGGAGTCCGATCCTCGGATTTTTTCCATGAAGTAGCTAATCCTTGGATCTTTCCAGAAAATCCTCGGAAGTCCGATCCTCGATACCTTTTATAGAAGTAGCTCATTGTCGGATCTTTCCAGGAAATCCTCGGTACTTTCCGGGCAGTCCCACCCCCGGAACTTGTCAGCAATCCCTCGGGACTTTCCAGGAAGTCCCATCCTCGGATCTTTCCAGGAAATCCCTCCTAGGAACTTTTCAGGAAGTAATTCGCTCCCCTCCTCTGAACATTCCGGGTAGTAATTTCTCCCTGTTCCCCTTCCTTGGAACTTCCCAGGAAGTATTTCGATGAGAGTTACAGGAAGCTAGCGTATCCACTCCACACACGCTCACACAAGCACACACAAATCGGCAACATTCGTTTATTTCCTTCAAAATGGAGTTACAACCACGAAATATTGAATACAAGGTAAGTCTACATTAGTTCATATATGTTTCTTGTGATTTACCTTGCATTTACTTTGCATTGTTTTGGCCTTACTCACGATCTTTATACAGTATATGTGTGTGTGTGTGTGTGTGTGTGTGTGTGTGTGTGTGTGTGTGTGTGTGTGTGTGTAATGGATAACGAAACGAATAGTTTACACCTGGTATCTTACTGGTAAAGCACGGTCACATTCACAGGGATCGTTATGTATATGGCAAAGGAAAGACGGAAGATCGAATGTGCGAGAATTTATTAATCACCACAATTGTTTCGACACATCTAGCATCGATTCCTTGTGGGTGGAACACTTAACAACTGGTTCAAGAGTATCCGGCGGTGCAGATGTATCTCGTCGGGTGATAAATAAATACAACTCGTTAAAACAACTGTTCCGCAATGTAACTTCCCGTTTTGTAGAAAGAAATTCAGCCAGACGGAAGAAATATCTTCATTTATAGAGAAGATCAAAAATAAAATCACAGATGGCAAAAGAGGAACGAAAAGAGGAACGAACATGCAATCCAGCGAGAAAAGTATTAAAAATAACCGTTAACAAACATAGATGCATAAATGCCATCGGGGAAGCTTCATGGTGCGAGTACAATCGCTTATACAAGCATCCGCAAAAATGATCACTGGAAAATATTTTGCTGCTTTCAACAAGTGTTTTCCTAAACCTCGTACACACACACACACACAGATATGTATGTATGTGTATATATATATATATATATATACATATTATGGCATATATATGTTCGCGTGTGTATGTGTATGTATATGTATATTATATATGTCTGTCTTTTCATCTATCTGTAGATAGCAGTGAGGAGGGCAGATAGATAGATAGATAGATAGATAGATTTCTCATGTTAGATATACTCTGCACTTTAAACAATGTATTAATAAATTAAACCACATTTTTGACCCAGCTTTCGTAGCAAAAAGGATTCTTCTTTACAGAAGGCAAGACAGAGAGAGAGGGGGGACGGGGACGGGGAGGGGTTTAGTGGGGGAGGGGAGGGGTTTAGTGGGGGGAGAGAGGGGGGAGATAAAGAGAAAGAGATAGAGACGATACACTATAATACTATGTTCCTTAATACATTAAAGCGAATAGTGAATTATGCCTATATAACCAACTGTCAGCGTATATTTTTGCCACTTAAGACTGAATAAATACCAATTGTTTCTTTCTCACACGATGTTGCTATTCACATTATCCCATTATTTAAAATATAGGATGAAACGACAAGAAGGTATTATCTTCGCTTACTGAAAGATCTATACGATAAGAAAAGGACATGACAAAGAGTTATACAGATAGAGACACGTAAGCAACTTGTAAAATCGCATCCTCCATGATTTTCCTTTTCGTTTCTCCGCACTTAGATTATCATGAGTGTCACATTGACCGCTTCGTCCTTTCATGAAGTAGAAAACATAAGCGTTGATAGAAAAATGAAAGCGATATTGTTGAAGTGGGTTAGGCTGCATATTACAAAATAGGTCTCTAAGTGAATTTGATGTTAAGCAACGACTATGAACATATCTCTTCTCTTTTACTTGCTTCACTCATTGCACTGCAGCCATGCTGGGGTACCTCCTTTGAGGATGTAGTCGAACAAATCGACCCCAGCAATTTTTTTTTTTTAAAGTTTGTTACTTATTCAACTGGTCTCTTTTGCTGAAATATTTATTTGAGCGGATGTAGAGAAACCAACACCGGTTGCCAAGCAACGGTGCGGAACAAACACAAGTGCACATACGCACACTCATAAACATAAACAAACATATACATGCACACACCTATATATAATATATATATTTCTTCCGGACATTTTAAACGTT
>NC_142938.1:59263498-59275998 GCF_046866305.1 Octopus bimaculoides | reverse complement strand
AGAGGTAGGGGTATGTGGGTAGGGTGGGGTATGTGGGTAGGGGTGGGTGGTGGGTGTAAGGAATTGGATGGGGTGGAGTGGGAAGGTAGAGTAGGAGTGAGTTGGGGTGTGGTGGGATGAGCTTATGAGGGGGTGTTGACGAGGAGGGAGAAGGGGAAGGTGGATGTAAGAGAGGGGGAAGATGGGTATGGGAGGGGAGAGGAAGAGAGGAGAGAGGGTGGGTATAAGAGAGGGAAGGGGGATTGAGAGAGGGGGAAGGTGGGTATGGGGGGAGAAAGAGGGGAAGGTGGGTATGGGGGGAGAAAGAGAGGAAGAGAAAGAGAGGAAGAGAAAGAGAGGAAGAGAAAGAGAGGAAGAGAAAGAGAGTGAGAGAGAGGGAAGAGGGGTATGGGGGGGAAGAAGAAAGGAAGAGAAAGAGAGTGAGAGAGAGGGGAAGAGAGTGAGAGAGTAAGGGTGAGAGAGTAAGAGAGTAAGAGTGTAGAGAGTAGGAGAGTAAGAGTGTAGAGAGTAAGAGTGAGAGAGGGGGGAGTACGGGAGAGGGGGGAGTACGGGAGAGGGGGGAGGGGGGAGTACGAGAGAAGAGAGTGAGAGAGAGTAAGAGAGAGGAGAGAAAGAGTAGGGGTGAAGAGAAGTGGGAGTGGAGAGAAGTATGAAGAGAGGTACAAAGAAGTAGGAGTCGGAGCAGGAGGTGGGGGAGGGGAGAGATGGGTGGTAGGAGGGAGGGTGGGGGAGAGAGACAGGAGGAGGGGGTTAGATGAAGAGTGGAGGGGAGTTGAGCCCATGTGGCGCAAAGGAGCGAAGATAGAAGATTAACCCCTGTTCACGGCGCAAACGGGAGTCCGGATGGCCCCTGTGCATGGACAATCCAAACACAGACAGGTGTTGCCGCAAGGAGTGGCCGGCAGAACGGAAGTGGCGTGACACCGGGGTGTCATTGCCGACGTTGATATCTCGGAGGTGTTCCGCGAATCGGTCGGCCAGGCGCCGCCCCGTTTGTCCGATGTACAGGGATTGGCAGAGAGAGCAGGAGAGGCAATATATGATGTTGGTAGACGTGCAGGTGAAGGAGTCGGTGATGCGATAGGGTCGGTGATGGGTGCTGGTGAGGAGGGTGGTGTTGGAGAGGTAAGGGCAAGTGCGGCAGCGTGGACGGGAGCAGGGGAAAGAGCCAGGTTGGGAGGTTGGGTTGGGGAAGAAGCTGTGGACCAAGAGGTCCCGTAGTTTGTGGGCTCGTTTGAAGGAGGGGAGGGGTCGATTAGGGAAGATGTGGGAGGTGGAGGGGTCGGACTGGAGGCGCCGAAAAGCTCGGAGAATGGAGCGTTGGAGGGGTAGGGTGGTGGGATGGTAGGTGAGGGGAAAAGGGAGGCGGGAAACGGCAGGGCGGGTTCGGGGGGAGAGAGCAGATGCACGGTCCACAGAACGTGCTCTGGCAAGGGCGGTGTGGATGGTGGTGGGTGGATATCCACGCAGGCTAAAGTGGTGAGCCATGAGTTGAGACTGAGTCTCAAAGTCATGGCTGTCGCTACAAAGTCTGCGTAGACGGAGGAATTGGGAATAGGGGATGGAAAGTTTTGTGTGTCTAGGGTGGGAGGAGGAGAAGTTGAGATAGGAGTGTGAGTCTGTGTGTTTGTAGTGGATGGAGGTGCTAAGGGCGGAGTGGAGGATGCTGACCGAAATGTCGAGAAAGGGGACAGAGGTGTCAGAGACAGTACAGGAGAAGTGGAGGGCAGGATGGAAAGATTGAACGAAAGAGAGGAACGAGTCAAGATGTTCGCGGGAGAGAGAGGTGGCACCGATACAGTCGTCGATATACCGACCGTATAGTTCGGGAGTGGGACCAGTGAAACTGGAGAATATTTGGGCCTCAACATAACCAACGAAGAGGTTCGCGTAGTTGGGGCCCATTCTCGTCCCCATGGCCACTCCCGAGACCTGCTGGTAGATATCTCCCGCGAACGAGAAGCAGTTGAGAGATAGGACAAGTTCGGCCAGACGAATGAGTGTGGAGGTGTCGGGTTGTGGGTTGGGGTGTTGGTCTAGAAAAAACTTCAGGGCACACAGCCCCTCGTCGTGGGGGATCACTGTATAGAGGCTCTGGATGTCTAGAGTGAAGAGAAGCTTAGAAGGGCCGGGAGGGAAAGAGAAAGAGTTGAATAGACGAAGCGCGTGGTTAGTGTCATGAATGTGGGAAGGGAGAGAAGCCACTAGGGGGGCGAGGACCCGGTCTAGGTATTTTGAGATAAGCTCGGTGGGGCAGTTGCAGGCGGAGACGATGGGGCGGCCAGGGTTGTTCGGTTTATGGATCTTGGGGAGGAAGTAAATGGTGGGGGTGCGTGGGGTGCGAACAATAAGGTTGGAGGCGGTGGCGGGGAGATGGGAGGAGAGGATGAGGTCATGGATAGTGGAGGACACAGTCTGTTGGTAGCTGGGCGTGGGGTCGGAGGGCAGAGGGCGGTAGAATGAGGTATCTCGAAGTTGACGGAGAGCTTCGGCCTCGTAGAGGTCCGCGCGCCATACTACCACGGCTCCACCCTTATCAGCCGGTTTTATGATGATGTCCGTGCGGCGTCGGAGGGATCGAAGGGCCGAGAGTTCGGCTGGGGAGATGTTGAGTCGAGATGGACGCCTGGAAAAGTTAAACCGGCCCACAGCGCGTTGGCAGGCGCCCGCGAAAAGATCAACTGCCTGGAACTGGCCAGGAGCAGGCGTCCACTGGGATGGTCGTCGGCCCAGGTCAGTGAAGCAGTCCTCGTTGGGTGCGGGTGGTGTGTTATGGAAAAGCGCACCCAACCTAACGCGGCGCACAAAGCTGTGGACATCAGCACGGGTTTGAAATTCCTTGCAGGATGGAGTGAGTGGGATGAAGCGCAGACCCCTATTGAGGACGGAGCGCTCCGCCTCAGAGAGAGGAAGATCTGGGGGAATGGTAACGACAGGCTGAAGTGGAGAAGGGGTGGGTGGAATAGAAGTAGGAGGGGATGAAGTAGGGTTAGGAGGGGCGGTCGGGATGGTGGAGGGCTGGGAGGGAGGGGGTGGAGTGTGTGTGGGAGAGGCAGGGTGGTTGGGTGTGGGTGGGGAATGCACATCAGGGAGGTAGAAGGGTGGTGGAGTGGTTGGGGTAGTGGCATCGGGTGTAGAGGAATGGAGGAGTGAGTGAAGTTTGCGGAGCTTAGTGTCGGTAAGAAATGCATGAAAGAGATGATTAAGTTGAATGATAAAGCGCAATGTATTGTGAGCATGGGAGGGTGACAGAGAGGAGAAAAATATGGAAAAGGCTGGAGGAAGAAGGCGGTCGATAGTGTGGATTTTAGAGAGATTGGAGCGA
Organism: Octopus bimaculoides; assembly: GCF_046866305.1. Classification (NCBI taxonomy): domain Eukaryota; kingdom Metazoa; phylum Mollusca; class Cephalopoda; order Octopoda; family Octopodidae; genus Octopus; species Octopus bimaculoides. Next base: position 59,272,673 of record NC_142938.1, on the reverse strand, counting down.
ATGGTGGCCCGCATAAGGCGGTAGGATGTGGTGCGGAGTATGGGTAGAATGGTGGTAGAGGAGTGGAGAGTGGGGTGGAAATGGAGGCGGAAACCCTTAGGGATGAGGCGGTGATGTAAGCAGCGACTGAGAAACGTAATATGACTAGAGAAACGAGTCTTCTTGAATATGAGTAAGGAGAGTCGTATAGTAGGTTGAAAGTATAGAGAGGGAAGTGTGCGGAGGTATAGTTTTAGGCGGTTGTGGAGAGTGAGTTGGAAAGATTTGTAGTCAGGCATGATGGAACGAGAGAGAAAAGAAAATTAGACGTGGGAAGGAGAATTACAAAAGGTGTGGTGGAAAAAAAACAAGCGCGATGAGAAAATTGGACGTGGAAAAAAGGAAAAAAAGAAAAAAAGGGGGGGAAAAAAACTGGAAAAAAAACTTTTTTAACAGGTGTGGGGGAAAAAAAATAAAGGCATGAGGAGAAAAAACGAAAAAGGGGTTGTGAGAAGAAAATATATGCGAGATGGGAGAAAAAAACAAAGCAAAAAGGAAGATGGGACAATAGGGAGAAATGGGGTGACAGGGAGAGGAGAAAAGAAAGGGAGGGAGAAGAATACAAAGTAATAGGTGCAGATTAGAGAAGACAGATTAGGAACATCCAGAGTACGAAGAGACGGTAGGTGAAGGAAAGTAAGGTAAAAAAGGATGATAAAGGAGGTTTACAAAAGTGGAAAAGTTCAAAAGTTTTTTAGACGTCGTGGTATATTGAAGCGATTTCCAATCAGAAGATGGGTCCAGTGTAAATCCGTGGGTAGGAGAGGTGCAGCCGGAGGGTATAAAGTTCAGAATCAAACAGTCCAGATCCAGAAGGAAAGAAGGTAGAATCCAAAAGTTGGTAGTGTGTGATGAGAGGAGACAGGATTAGCTGGTGCGACCACGTGAGCGTGTATTATATGTGGGAGAATATACAAAAAATAACAACAGACGAGGACAGGTGGTGTAAATAACAAAAGTATATATTAGTATGACGCTCGGGAATACGGAAAGTCTTTGACGTTTCGAGCTACGCTCTTCAACAGAAAGAATACGGAGACAAGGAGAAAAACACGGAGAAAAAAAATTGAATAGTGTTCAGTCAACGGTCAATCATAATAATGGCCGATCATAACAATGACTGACCGGAAGTTAGAAATTCTTATTTCAGGAGAGCTAAGAAAGGGGGAGATAACAAACGGTGATCGGGAACGAGGGGCTGTGTGTGGGAGGTAGACTGCTGGTGATCTTGACGTATGTAGTGTGAAAATGGGGGAAGGGAGAAAGGAAGAAAGTAGTTGGTCAGTTGTAGTGTGTGCGTGGTGTGATGCGAGGGTATTGGTGTGGTGTGCGTGGTGTGATGCAAGGGTATTGGTGTGGTGTGATGTGAGGGTGTTGGGAGGTGGGGAAGACATGGGTGGAGTGTGGGGTAGAGGTAGGGGTATGTGAGTAGGGTGGGGTATGTGGGTAGGGGTGGGTGGTGGGTGTAAGGAATTGGATGGGGTGGAGTGGGAAGGTAGAGTAGGAGTGAGTTGGGGTGTGGTGGGATGAGCTTATGAGGGGGTGTTGACGAGGAGGGAGAAGGGGAAGGTGGATGTAAGAGAGGGGGAAGATGGGTATGGGAGGGGAGAGGAAGAGAGGAGAGAGGGTGGGTATAAGAGAGGGAAGGGGGATTGAGAGAGGGGGAAGGTGGGTATGGGGGGAGAAAGAGGGGAAGGTGGGTATGGGGGGAGAAAGAGAGGAAGAGAAAGAGAGGAAGAGAAAGAGAGGAAGAGAAATATATATATATATATATATATATATATATATATACCCACACACATACGTATAAGTACGTTTGTATAAACTTGTATATCATATATATATATATATATATATATATATACATACATACATACATACATACATATGCAGATATGCAGATACATAGATTATATATCTATGCATGCTATATATATATATATATATATATATATATATATATATATATATATATATTCCATATTATATATACCATATAATATATATGTGTCTGTGTGTGTGTGTATGTATGTGTGTGTGTGCGTGTGTGTATAAATATCATTTTACTGTTAGTAGGAAGACAAAACGAGGGGAAACGTTAAATTTATTACGACTGTCAAAACCAACATAAATCCTGAAATCACATACGTGTAAAAGTGTAGGTGTCTATATATATATATATATATATATATAAACAAAAGTAAATGAGTATATGCATATATACGTACAGGTATGTGCATACCGACATCCACCTGTATGTATAGGTGCATATCTGGGTACAGGACATTGCACACAAACGTAGACGAGAACACACGAGCCACATAGAGAACATTCTACTTCTTCAGCTACCCACGTTTTAACACCGGCGTTTCGACGAGCTTCGGGCAGGACGCAACGTTAAAACGGCTCGTCCCATGGATCGCAGATTAAATCTGTATACGCAAATTAAATCTAGCCATGGAGGAATGTAGTGGCGGACGAAAAACAAGACAGGAAAACAAACAGAAGGCTTTACGGCCAGACGAGAAAAATTATGTGTGTATGAACGCGATGAGGCACGGAACCGAGAGAGACAGTGGTCCCGTGTGTTACTTGGCGAAAGCCAAGGAAGGAAAGGATTATTGACCGGAAGCATGTGACCATGCCGGTGTAAAGGGAAGAGAGAGAGTGGTAGAGGGAGAAAGAGAGGGAGGAAGTAGAAGAATGGTGAGCAACGAGAGGAAAAGAGAAAGAGAGGAAATAAGAGGGGGAAAGGAGATACGTAGTAGTAACAGAGGAAGAACATGAGGGGTAAGGCGAGATACGTAGTAGTACAGAGGAAGAACGAGGGGGGAGAGAAAGGAAAGAGAAAGAGATAGAGTAGCGTCGGAGGATAAGTTTACGAACTACTTACAATTTTTGTGAGACGCTGCGTTCAATCATGTAAAAACAAAAGTAAATGAGTATATGCATATATACGTACAGGTATGTGCATACCGACATCCACCTGTATGTATAGGTGCATATCTGGGTACAGGACATTGCACACAAACGTAGACGAGAACACACGAGCCACATAGAGAACATTCTACTTCTTCAGCTACCCACGTTTTAACACCGGCGTTTCGACGAGCTTCGGGCAGGACGCAACGTTAAAACGGCTCGTCCCATGGATCGCAGATTAAATCTGTATACGCAAATTAAATCTAGCCATGGAGGAATGTAGTGGCGGACGAAAAACAAGACAGGAAAACAAACAGAAGGCTTTACGGCCAGACGAGAAAAATTATGTGTGTATGAACGCGATGAGGCACGGAACCGAGAGAGACAGTGGTCCCGTGTGTTACTTGGCGAAAGCCAAGGAAGGAAAGGATTATTGACCGGAAGCATGTGACCATGCCGGTGTAAAGGGAAGAGAGAGAGTGGTAGAGGGAGAAAGAGAGGGAGGAAGTAGAAGAATGGTGAGCAACGAGAGGAAAAGAGAAAGAGAGGAAATAAGAGGGGGAAAGGAGATACGTAGTAGTAACAGAGGAAGAACATGAGGGGTAAGGCGAGATACGTAGTAGTACAGAGGAAGAACGAGGGGGGAGAGAAAGGAAAGAGAAAGAGATAGAGTAGCGTCGGAGGATAAGTTTACGAACTACTTACAATTTTTGTGAGACGCTGCGTTCAATCATGTAAAAACAAAAGTATATATATATATATATATATATATATATATATATACACACACGCATACAGACATATGTACGTACATATACATATACACACACGTATACGCACAAATGTATATTATATACATATATATATATGAAGATGAATATGTAAGTCCAACTTTATATGCATATGCATGTGTGTTTATGTGTGTATGCCTCTGTGTGTATGTCTGCGTGCGTGTGTGTGTGTGTGCGTGTGCAAACCTGCATGCATACATACAGGCAGCGAATACACATACGCAGGGAAACCGATCAGGAAGCTGAAGAACGAGAAGTAAGTGAGAAAGTTTGTGAGAAATTGAATTAGAAAGTTGATAAGACAGAGAATCAGAGAGAGTGAGAGAGAGAGAAATAGAGAGAGGAGGGACAGGAGAGAGTAGAAAGGGGAGGGAGAGAGGGAAAGAGAGAGATTGAAAAGTCATTAAAAAAATCATAAAAGCGTGAGAAAATAAGATAAGCAAAGGGAAGTAGAGAGGGAGGGTTAAGGTGTTAAGGTGTAGCGAAGTGGGGAGAGCGAGTGAGAAAATAAATATTTTCTTTAAGAAAGAAGAAAATAAATATATAAAAGAAAGAGATAAATCTATTTTACCAAATGATTTCTTAAATTTAAAAAGTTATATATAAATATATACAAATATATATTTAAGAATGTAGAAAAGAAATAAAAATAAAATTATAACCGAAAGCAAATGCCATTTGTCTTCTAAAATATTAATATCTCTAACTCGACCCCCGAATAGGGGGCAGGTCGGTTGGCATTATAGAGAATTATGAATATTGATTCTGCTCTTAAATCATCTATAGACATATTTCTTTAGAAAGATTCTAATAAAGAATAAATAAATTGAAACGAATGGAGGTGTAAGAGGAGAAGGGATAGGCATCAGCAACAAATAAGAACAACAATAACAAGACACACACAACAGGGGACTGGCAACAACGACAACTAGAATGGTAGAGAACATTGATAAGGGTGGTGATGAAGAATTAAATGAAATATAATAAATGATAAAATAGAGGAAAACAATAAAGAAGTGATGTCTTGTTGTTGTTGTTGTTCTTCCTCTTCTTCTTGTTCATCTTCTTCTTCTCCTCCTTCTTCTTCTTCTTTCTAGTAGTGTTGTTGTCGATCCTATTCTTGCTGTTGAATATACTTTTGACAGTATTGTTATATGGGTAGATAGAGTTATTTGCGACATTTACATCGCCGGACTAAATGCGCGAAAGCGTTAAATGTTATCTAGGTACATTCCAGTTGGAAAGTTTAATCGTAATTGACTGGACTCTTTCGAATTTCCTCCTTCCAAGGTCGGAATAAAAAACAAGTGTCTGTTGTATACACCTAATCAAATTTCACCTCTTTTGTTCAGACACATTTTAAGCATGATTACATTATCGAATGTGAGATGCGATCTTTTTAGACGTCAGTGTTCGATTTCATCTACATTTCCTTGCTGTTTGAGTTAAATTTGCCACAAGTAGAAGCTACGTTATTGGTTAATTATCAGAAACATACGGAATTATTTCGAGCACCCTATGAGGATCCTGTAAGGAATTCACCAAATTCATTATCTGAGAAGTTGAACATTAATCGTTAAGGCGAAGTTACAGGATAGAATAATGGTTAGGATACATACTATATACATAAATTATTATAGATCACGATATATCTGAATCGAAGATGAATTGATCATTAATAGAATTGCTTTCATTGCAAGTCAGTTTGATCAAGTTCAATTTTAAGATAAGTACAGGAAAGTATGAATAGATATCGTTATATCAGAGTAAATCTAATTTTTCTCAGTTTCAACTCACTTACTATGCGTTTTGTATGTTAAGAAGATTGCTTCGGAACCACCAAGTCCCATGTTCGGACCTGCTGCGTGGAAGCTTGGACAACTGTCTTCCATTATAGCCTTGGGTCAACCAAAGCCTTGTGGGTGGTTTTGATAGGTGAAATCTGAACCGACCGTTTTGTGTGTGTTTGTTTGTGTGTACGTGTGTGCGTGCGTTTGTATGTGTACGTGCATGTGTGCGTTTGTGTGTATATATGCGTGTGCATGTCGTTGTGTCTGAGTTTGGCCCAGACACTACTTGACAACCGATGTTGATGTGTTTACTTCTACTTAACTTGGCGGTTTAGCAAATGAGCCGACAGAATAAGTGCCAGGCTTAAAATAAAAATAAGCACTGGGCTTCTTTACATTCGACTAAATATTCTTCAAGGCCATGCTCCATCCTGGCCGCAGTCTAATCGCAAAAACAAGTAGAAGATAAACAATGATAGATTATTATCTTATTATGTTAAATGGTAAAATACTTACGTTCAAGTTACCTTAATACAGTTCTATATTTAAGAGATGAGGTATTATGTAAATTATTTACATTATTTACATTTGACGGATATTTGTCTTCATTTTGTTTGTTGTTAACACAACGTTTCGGATGATATACTCTCCAGCCTTCGTCGGGTGTCTTGGCGAAATTTCGAACCTGGGTTCGCATACATTAGGAATGAGTACTCAGGTTCGAAATTTCTATCTATCTATCTATCTATCTATATATATATATATATATATATATATATATATATATATATATATATATATATATATATATATATATATATATATGTATGTATGTATGTATATATGTTCGTGTATGTATATATTCTTTTACTTGTTTCAGTCATTTGACTGCTGCCATGCTGGAGCACCACCCTTTAGTCGGACAAATCGACCGCACGAATTATTCTTTGTAAGATTAGCACTTATTCTATCGGGTCCTTTTGCCGAAGCGAAAGTTTACGCGGACGTAAACACACCAACATCGGTTTTCAAGCGATAGTGCTGGGATAAACACAGTGACACAAATACATACGTATATATGTATATACAACGGGTTCTTTCAGTTTCCATCTACTAGATCCACTCACAAAGCTTTGGTTGGCCCAAGGCTAAAGTAGAAGACACTTGCCCCAGGTGCCACGAAGTGGAACTGAACCCAGAACCATGTGGCTGGGAAGCAAGCTTCTTACCACTCAGCCACTCCTATATCTGTATATATATATATTATATATATACAATATATATTATATATATATATGTATATCTATATATTATATATATCGATATATATATATTATATTATATTATATTATATATATATATATATATATATATATATATATATATATATATATATATATATATATATATATACATATATATATTGTATATATATATATATATATATATATATATATATATATATATATATATATACATACATATATTGTGTGTGTATATATATATGTGTGTGTATATATATATATATATATATATATATACATACTTACATATATATATATATATACATACATACATACATACATGCATGCATGCATACATACATACATACATACATACATACATACATACATGCGCACAAATAGCAGCGAAATTTTGGAAAGTGGAAATGAGGCCAGATTTAAAGGAGAAATAAATAGTGAGAGACAGCAATACATACACTTATGCATTCATTTATATACATGTTTGTGTGTTTTTGTATGTGTGTTTGTATGTGTGTGTGTGTGTGTGTGTGTGTGTGTGTGTGTGTGTGTGTGTATTATTTATCGCAATAACAAATAATCGGTGCATCCATTACACATTAGAGTGTGTTTAAAATATATAAAGGATATATGAGAATATATATATATATATATATATATATATATATATATATATAGGAAGAATTCATTAAAAACAAGAACGACTTGAAATGTGCGATTTCCAGCATTTATCAATTGTTAGAGGAATTGAACGAGAAAAAAAAGACAATAACAAAACAAAATATCTGAATATAATTCAAGGTATTCTTCAGTTTGGATTGTCCATTTTTCCTTAGATACCGTATTAAAATGACGAGGAAGATTTATTTCGGCTGAATGTTGACCTCTGCATATCTTTCTCTAACCCAGAGCAACAAGCATACAAATCAATGTGAGCCATCACTTCTTGTTGCTACGGACGGTTAAACATTGCGTCAAACGTTGCTATGGCAAAGAAGGCTATTTTGAGGTTCGTTCGGCAGCGAAATCTGCAATTCTTGTTTTTATTAGTAGTGCCGGCGTGAAAGAATGAAAGAATAAAAGAATGAAAGAACAAAGTAGGAGAGAATATGTGAAAAACGGATGACCTCTGACCCTCCCATCCCCCATCTCGCTTCCTACGAACACCCACACCCTTCTATAAAAGAGTTTAAGATCGTTTAACCTTTCAATACGGTGTCGTAGATTTTAAACATTAAGAAAACAAATATCGCAATAATATAGCGAAGCGTGTGGAATGGATAGCAAAAAAAAAAAGCAAGTGATATTTTCACAGAAAAGGAAAATACTTATTAGAAATACAAACAAAAGAACAATACAAAAATGACAATAATAATGGCTACATTTGAACTCACAACGTAAAGACCGACAAAATGCTGGAAAGCACTTTGCCCGGTGTGCTAACGATTCTGCCATCTCGCCGACCTTATTGTAATGATAATAATAATTCTTTCTACTATAGGCACAAGGCCTGAAATTTGGTGCGAGGAGAATAGTCGATTATATCGACCCCGGTACTCAGCTGGTATTTAATTTATCAACCCCGAGAAGATGAAAGGCAAAGTCGACCTCTGGGTAATTTGAACTCAGAACGTAGCGACGGGTGGTATACCGCTAAACATTTTGCCCGACGCTCTAACAATGCTATCAGCTCGCCACCCTAATAATACTACTACTACAAATAATAATAATGGTTTCAAATTTCGCCATAAAAGCAGCAATTTTGGGAGAGGTGATAAGTCGATTACATCGGCTCCAGTCGAAGAAGAAGAAGAAGAAGAAGAAGAAGAAGAAGAAGAAGAAGAAGAAGAAGAAGAAGAAGAAGAAGAAGAAGAAGAAGAAGAAGACGTCGAGGGTTCCAGTTGATGCGATCAACGGAACAGCCTACTCCTGAAAGTAACGTGCAATTGGCTGAGCACTCCACACACACGTGTACCCTTAACGCAGTTCTGGGGGATATTCAGCGTGACACAGTGTGACAAGGCTGGCCCTTTGAATAACAGGCACAACAGAAACAGGAAGTAAGAGCGAGAGAAAGTTGTGGTGAAAGAGTACAGGAGGGTTCGCCACCATCCCCTGCCGGAACCTCGTGGAGCTTTAGGTGTTTTCGCTCAATAAACACTCACAACGCCCGGTCTGGGAATCGAAACTGCGATCCTATGACCGCGAGTCCGCTGTTCTAACCCCTCGGCCATTCCGCTTCCACGTTGATATCTATAAGCAACATAAATAATGCCTACACGACACACACGTACACACACTGAAAATAAAAGAAAAACACTTTCACGGGCGACGCCGTACCATACAAAAAAAAAGCGACTTCTCACAAAGG
>NC_142938.1:59248498-59253498 GCF_046866305.1 Octopus bimaculoides | reverse complement strand
CATATATGTCGGTATGTATGTAGATAGATTAATAAGATAATTTAATATGTATATAATAGACAAACATACGGACGGATAAATAGAGTGAGGTATAGATAGATCGATTGATAGATAAATATATAGATAGAAACTTAGATCTAGATATATAGATATTGATAAGCATATCGATGACTGACATGCTATGTTTTTCAGAACGTGGATTGAAATATGTTCATATTTAATACAAAAAGCTTGCATATCATGATTTCTCATTCGATTCTATTTTGGTGTGTGCATATTATATAATGCCAGATATTAAACGTGATATGCATTATATAATTTATATATTATCTCAAATGTAATTTATGAAGAGGTATTTAATTACGTGAGAAATTCAACTGGGTTTATTTAGACATCGAGAAATATTAAAACGGATGTAAGGTGACTACATAGATATATACATACATAAATATACGTATGTGTATATATATATATATATATATATATGTGTGTGTGTGTGTGTGTGTGTGTGTCTGTTTGTGTTTGTATATGTGTGTGTTTGTGGGTGTGTGTTTGTGTGGTGTGTGTGTGTGTGTATACGTGTGTAGAGATCGAGGCGAGTAAGGAGGCAAAAGACATTGATTATGATATATAGATACTAATTCTATATAGATAGACCTAGTCTACCCACCAGCGTTATTACAATCAAATAGAACATTATTTGAAAGCTGCATATATAGAAAGCTTCTAGTGCTAGTGAACAAAAACATATTTATACACTCACACCTCCTCAAACACGCAAACACAGAAGCATATGTGTGTCATCGTTTGTCTGTACATGTATATTAAATTACGTGCATGTATATATGCATACACACACATACATGAGTTGTCTTTGTTTTGATTGAATGTATATCTCATCTATATAGGCTCGATTTTTTTTGATCCTATATATGTTTGATATTTTTGTTTATATGTTTCTTATCTGTCTAGTTTATTATTATTATTATTTTCTTTTTTTTTTACTAGATCTATCGTGTTTCTGAGAACTACTAAAATGCAAAACCTACCCATATATACTTTGTTATAAGGCTGCTCGAAATGGTAAGGAGAAACAGTGAAATGCTTCTTTAAAAAGTCACCTGACGAGATGCATTTTGCCCCTGTAATGCAAGACAGTCGATTGCATAGTATGTCACACATGCGATACAAGTGCAAAATGAGTCAAAACATTGTAGTAGATTTTAATAATCTTATGAATTTCTTTACGTCTCCGAGCTCTCTCCCTTAATCTTTCTCTCTCTCTCTCGCTGTATATATATATATATATATATATATATATATATATATATATATATATAGAGAGAGAGAGAGAGAGAGAGAGATACATATATAGATATGTATGTATGTATAAATATGTGTGTGTGTGTGTGTGTGTGTGTGTGTGGTGTGTGTGTGTGTGTGTGTGTGTGTGTGTGTGCATTTTATATATATATATATATATATATATATATATACATGCACGCACATGTGCCTACAGTAGAAGTTATTGTTATTATTATCATTATTATTATTATTATTATTATTATTATTATTATTATTATTATTATTATTATTATCATCATCATCATCGTCATCATCATCATCATCATCATCATCATCATCATCATTATCGAGTGAGAGAGCAGCACATACCGTCAAAATGACACTGAAGTAAAAATTATACGAAGCCCAATACACCCCTCATGACTACCTATCTGATAAGGATACACCTGGCACATACATGACAAGAATATGTGCACGACATGGTGATTTCATATGAAGATCAGCAGTGCATGGTTCCGGAATAAGGACCGTTTAAGGATGCTGAACAAAATGCCCATGTTTCCAGAATTGAATTATTCAAACCCCAAAGAATTCCTCTCAACACTTGGCTATGATGCCCCCCATCACTCTACTTCTGCTCGTGGTCAGAGATGCACAAGATGCACATATTGTCAGCCATCAAGGGACATGCTCAACTCGTTGAGGTCAAACAAATGACAAGCAAATCTGTGGTAATGAGCAGAATATTTGTTGAAGCCATTTTTTTCTTTTTACACTAAAACAAAACGTATATTATAAAACTTTCAATCAGTTAAGATCAGAAGCCATGAGTACCAATACCTGATACTACATTAGGGTATTTATTATCTCCGCCTTAGTGAAGGTGGAGGCATTGTATTCAGTCGTGCTTGTTTGTTTGTTTCTCCGTGGACAAGATGTCTCAAGAACCGGTGGATGGATTCGGATGAAACTTTCAGGGAAGTTTAATCTCGTGACTGGTACGAACTGATTAGATTTTGGGATCGATGCAGTACCGGACAAGAATCATCTCTTCTGTACTATTCAAAAAAAAAATACATAGATTATATATATATATATATATATATATATATATATATATATATATATATATATATACTATAATATATATATATACAGATATACATAGAAATATATATATATACATACAAAGATATACATATGTATGTGTATGTATGCATGTATTTGTATATATATATATATATATATATATATATATGTGTGTGTGTGTGTGTGTGTGTGTGTGTGTGTGTATGTATGTATGTATATATGTATGTATGCATGTATATTTTCAAACATATATGCATACAGTTTTCTGAACAGTTTTCTACACCAATTCCCCCGTCAAACCCATCATAAAAGAATCTCCTTCCAACATTCTCACAAGAATTTATTATCCATTATCCCTGTCACTAAAAATTTGGTCACACTTCACAGTTCTCTTACATCTATGGATGAAAGATGGAGTAAAATTCTAAAGCATTCTTGTTTACAATATTGTAATATTATTCGTTGATTATTTTATAAATTCCTGAATTTCTGACATCATTGTTTGTATACATCACAGCAATGCCATGAATTGCCAAGGTATCAATCATTTGTGAGCGCAAGAAATGATGACGGTGAAGTATGTCAATATGCATGTATGTATGTTTTCGTGTGTAGGACGTATTGTAAGTACCTACGTATATATATATATATATATATATATATATATATATATTATATATATATATATATATATATATATATACTTAGATACTTACAAGATGTCTGGCATATATAAACACACACATTTATACAAATGAAAAAATATATATATAAATGGATAGGTAGATAGATAGATAGATAGATAGATATATAGATAGATAGATAGATGAAAACATATAGGAGCAAAAGTCGTATACACGCATGTACACGCGCATATACACACACACATAAACAAACACACACACGACACACACGCACACACACATATATATATTTATTTATTTATCTATCTATCAAATCTGCAAAGTTGAGTTAGGATTAGAGTTAGGGTTACTTATTTATACCCTTCAGAACTCAAACTGCATGGCAGATTTTCGTCGGATCCCTATGCATTTACATCAATGAGAAAACGATACGCTAATAGGATTTGAGACAAAACCATTTATTGATATCACATCAATACTTATATTCGATGGCAAAGGCAAAGCACATTTTCTTTCTCAAATTGTCTGAAAAAATTTATCATCTAGGTTCCAATAAGTTGGGCTACTCATATGTACAGAAATATTTTATCTTGGAAAATGTGTTTGCTGGAACTGGAATGTATCTAATGTGGCTGTGTCTTTGATGTTTCATGAACCCCACCAGCAAGGATCCTCAAAGGAACCTGTGAAAGTTTATGTTGCATGGCCGAATCAAAGTGTTTGTGAAAAATTAGATAGATAGTTTTTTTTGTATTACATAATATATATATATATATATATATATATATATATATATATATATATATTCGAAACACCTAGTTCGAATAGAGGCAGCTGATGAAGGAAATAATTCCAAGTGGCTATCTGTTTTCCTATGTGTTCGTTTCGTTGTCTGTAGTTCATTTTTCTAATGTCCTGTACCCTGATATGCATCTATATACACATGTAGATGTAAGTATGTACATATATGTGTGTATACATGCATATATATTCTTTGTATTATATATATATATATATATATATTTATACTAACATAAATTAATATATAAATATATGCATATATCCATACATATATGTACATACCTACATCTATATGTATACATACATGCATATATGGATACAGGACATCAAAAAAGCGTTAAACACAATGAGAAACGAAAACATAAAAACGAAGACGAAAAACGAATTTTTTTTCGAACAACGAAAAAAACAAAGAGAGAAACGAGATATGCAACATAAAGAATATTTCCCTTCTTCAGTAGTCCCTGTTCATATATATATATACATATATTCATATATATATATAATATATATATATTATATATATATATTTTATATATATATATATAATATATATATATATATATATATATATATATATATATATATATGCCTAAATATATGTATATGTGTGTGTGTATATATATATATAATATCTGACATACATATACACACACACACACACACACACCACACACACACACACACACATACACACACACACACCCACACACACACACACATATATATATATATATATATATATATATATCACTCCATATAATTTTTCAAGTTAGAAAGAAACGAAAAGCCCCCGCTCTACAATTATCCTCACCAACTGATTCCATACGTAAGATTCTAAATTTGATATAGTTTGAAGAATACCTAAGTTAAACTGAAAACTTATTTAATTTTTTATATTGTTTATGTATTGACATATCTAGATATATACATACATACATATATGTATGTTTGTATGTATGTATGTATGTATGTATGCATGCATGCATGTATGTATGTATTATAAGAATTTAGAAACTTCGAGATATGAAATAAATCTTTTTTGGGAACAATGGATCTCGAAGCGCATGAAGCTATCAATAATAGTTATCGTAGTTTTTAAACAGGCAAATATCGACTTTTTTCTACCCAATTATATACACACTATTATTCATTGTTTTA
>NC_142938.1:59238498-59243498 GCF_046866305.1 Octopus bimaculoides | reverse complement strand
ACACATATACACGTACATACATGTACTTGTATATACATATATATATATATATATATATATATATATATATATATATATATATATATATATATATATGCAGACATGCCTTTACATCTGTGTTTATATGCACACACAAGCACACACACACACACACACGCACACACACAAACGCACTCATGCACACACACACATGCACAGACACACACGCGTGCGCGCGCGCATGATATAATACAAGATACATTATCGCCGTCACTTCCATCTCCAGAACACTTTATAATGTCACATCGCCGCCGCATCATATCTCTCTCTGTTACGTCCTTATCCCCACAAGCAGGCAAACTTCAAACTTATCTAAAATATTTTGTGGCATTAGATCGTATCAACGGCTATAACTTGATAAAACAAATATCTCTTCATTATAGTTGATATCTCTTTTTATTGCATCAATGCACCTGTCTTTCATTGCAGATAATTAATTCGTTTTTATCTCCATTCATTTTATGATATTATATATATATATATATATTTATTTTTTCTTTATTTCCGCATATACTTTATATGTATATATATAAAGTATGTTTATATTTCTATGCACAGGTATTATATTTGTTTGTGTGTATCTTTATTATTTATTTATTGATACATTTATTTAGTTTTGATGCAAGCTGGTAAGAAAGTTAAAAGACCTGTCTTGTCTCTTCTTATCAGGCATTCAAACTGACTTTCATCCACCACCTGATACCCACCTTTACCTCACCCCAAACATCGGAAAATCTTTGAGACTGCCATCTCATGATAGTATTATAGATATCAATAATAATGAAATGCCAGTGTTCATGGTGTTGCCTTTTTTGTTATTCTCTTATTTTTTCCTTGTTTTTTTTGGTGGTGGTGGGGGGTCTTTTGTTTGCATATACCGTTTATATGTGAGGATCTTGGATTTTTTTAATTTCTTCTTCATAAACTGTGGTAGTTTTCTTTTATTCTAGGGTTTTCAATTATTTAAGCTCATTTCATTATAGAACTGTGACATCCAAATCTGTATGACTTACATAAACTAAGCCATTTTAATAATAATAATGATAATAATAATAATAATAATAATAATATTAATAATAATAATAATAATAATAATAATAATGATAATAATAATAATAATAATAATAACCCTTTCTACTGGAAGCACAAGGCCTCAACGTTTATTACATCGTCTCTAGTGCGTAACTAGTACTTATTTAATCGTCCCCGAAAGTATCAAAGGCAAAGTCAACCTCGGCGGAATTTGAACTCAGAACGGAGCGGCAGACGAAATACCGCTAAGCATTTTGCCAGTTCGCCGCCTTAATAATAATAATAATAATAATAATAATAATAATAATAATAATAATAATAATAATAATAATAATAATAATAATAATAATAATATAATGATAATAATAATATTTTTTCGAATAATAATAATTATAATTTTATTTTCGAATAATAATAATAATTTTATTCTTTTATTTTCATTTTTCGAACTAACACAGAATGAACGATTCACGTTTAAAAACACCACAAAAAAACTATCCCCGGAGATAAAACTATCAACAAAAACAAAAAAAATACAGACGAATACAGATCTGTTAACCTTAAGAAGCTACTTTACAAGCAATGCTTATATGCAGAGAACTCGGTGGCGTTTTTGTCTCCAAACATTAACCCTAAACAGAAAGATCCGCCCCCTAATGTCAACGTCCAAGCTCGTCAGTAATAACGAAGCCTCAGTAATAACAAAGCAAAATACAATCCGGATCGGTTTGTATTTTGGGTTAGAGTTGTATTTGTATTCGAATGATGTACTCGAATGATGAACCATTTTCGATTCAAAATCAGCTACTGGTTCAAATCTTCCCGAAACACAGAAGCTGGAAGTACTCCACAACCGGAATATTCCAACAGCCATCCATGCTCGTCATCAAATAACCAAAAGAAAAAGAATGAAAAATGGTCTAGGGGAGATAAAAAAGAAGTTATTACGGCCTTCTCTTATGCCATGTATTTCCCCACAAATAGATCTAATAATGTGCATACTTACTTAAACTAGAGACTGAAACACCTTGAAGTAAGACCCTACGTACGCAGTAACAAACTTGCCAACGTCAGAAGAAACATAATGAAAAAGAAATTACTAACTGATTTAGAGATTGACCAAATTAAACAATCAGTAGTGGATAAAAGGAATGAAGCTACAGCTAAAGAAGATACTACAGAGGAAATAAGTATAGACCAGCCCAGGGCTGATGAAAATGCAATAATGATTGAAAGAGTTAATGTTACTGATCAGTAAAGTGAAATACTCTCTGAACCAACCATAAACACTAAGGCAGATGAAAATCAAATAGATGAAGAAAGTCACAGAAATTGACCCAACAGAACTACATGATCTAAAAAATCAAATCATGATTGAATGGCTGAAAATTAAAGGAACCAGTATGAATGAATGTGACACTCTCCCCAAAATTCGCAACTCTAACCAAAACCTGAAAATAATTGGTAAAATCCGCCTTGCACCTAAGGATATAATTTCAGCTAATGATGTTAATATTACAGATCTCAACCACCTATATTATGCATCCACGAACACGACAACATTCCCACAATAAGCCTACTTGGCAAGAGCGTATTCGACATCAAATACTTAGGTCTGACATAGAATGTTTAAAAAACCTTAAGTTTGACAAGTCTATCAAACCAACAAAAACCCGAAAATTAAAGAAAAAATGTGATATGAAAACCATATTTTACACCGATACCACCATAGAAACCATCTTTTGTCCTGAGCGAGAATTTTTCACTGCCATAACTGCAATGAATTTGCCATTAAAGTTAAAATATGTCACAAACATATTTTAACTAGCCTAAAGTTCATTTTTCATCATATTCATTAACAAATATATATATAGATATATTTACATGCACACGTACTCATGCCGACATACACTCCGAAAAGTGTGTGCGTGCGAGTTTGCGCGAGTGCGTGTGTATGTATTTTTACTCTGACATATGTATGCGATCTCGCATATATACAGGGCCGTATTTATAGGGGGGTTGAAGAGAGCAATTGCCCTTGGAATTCACTAGATATAGGGCCCTCCTCCTATGAAGAGTATGTAGCACTCAATACAGGAGGCAATCTTGCATGCAGAGGTTCTCTTTCAATAAACAAACATATCTTTAAAATGTAATGGACCCTCTTCTTTTTTTTTTATAAATAACCAAAGTTTTAACTACATTAGTGACATCAATTCATTCCATTAAAAGACACTTTTAATTTTCATTCTTGTCCATGAGAGGGGCACCGAATTTGAAGTGCCATCCATGGTTTAAATCCGGTCCTGGATATATACACACACGCATGTTTAATAAGCTTATTCACAGCTGTATACATACAGGTACAAAACATTAAATATTCAGTTACATCTGTACACGCTTGAAAGATAATATAAAGTGATCATGAAATACAAAGTCACTCATACAAAATATTACACAACAATTTTGGCCTTTGATATGAAATATCACTACTAAAACAAAAGTTTTTTATGTTGTACATGTATGAGATGTACAGTATAGTTTACAAAAGAATAAGGAAATGAGGTTAGTAAAAACGCGATACAACTATAAACTGTGTATTATATAATCGTGAACATGTAATATAATATAATGTGATATATCATTTAATATAATATGTCAATCTACATAATATTATAAACGATGTAAAATAATGTAATGACTGTAATTTTATACGATGCAACAAAATATAACATAATATTTTGTAGAACATAATGTAGAGCAGCTTGTTATTGTAGAACTTTAAACAATGCAATGTTATTTAATATAATGTAGATAATACAAGAAATACCCACACAGACACACATGCTCACACAAACACCACACACACACACACACATTCACACACACACACACACACACAAGTATATACACATATATGTTTGTTTTAAGATACAGTTATGATAAAAGCAATTTTACATTAATCTGATGGTTTACACTAAATTTTTGCAGAGTAAATATTTACTACTCATAGACAAGAATGCGATTGACACTGGCTTCGGAGACTTGGCCAATGAAGCCATCGTCAGACTATTTAAGAAGAGCATATGCGCATGTGTGTGATACCGGCCATGACGAAGGGAAATAGCCCTGAAACTCGAGTCGCCTTTATATATTTATATTTATATATTTGATCCCTTATATTGAACACTCAATATTTCATCTACATTCAATACTTTCTTTCATGGTGCCATCCATTTTTATTTTATTTTATATTATATTATATATTGTATATTATATTATATATTGTATATTCCATATTCTATACCCCACATTGGTTCTGCAGGAATATAAATAAAACATAAAAAACAGACAGTGTTGGAACTCTTTTAAACAAAATTATATATATATATATATATATATATATATATATATACACGCGCACACACACATATATATATATACAAACACATATATGTATGTATGTATGTATATATGTATGTTTGCGTAAATATATAAATGTAAGGTCCAAGGATCGATGTACCAAAAGAAGGTAGGCTTCAAGCAATCCGTGGAAAATATAAAAAGCAACGGCGTAAACCTACGGTCACTAACGACATATAGCGTTAAAATCAAGAGAAACAGAGTTTATCTAACGAGATACACTTCATAGAATTATCTGAGGATACACTTCCGTACACCAAGCGGTGAATTACAACCAGCTGTACAGTATCTCAAACGCGAGGGTTCAGTGCAGGATGGGTCGAAACGAACGTTGTGAGGAATAACTTTTCACTCATATTCCATTTTCCTTCTCTGTCGTATGTTATTGGCCCGAATTGCCGTGCAGCAGGACTGAGCAGGGATTCATAAGGTTGCAAAGTGATCTTCTAAACCACATAGTTATGACTGTGTTTATGATAATGTATACTGTATGATTCATAAAATTA
>NC_142938.1:59210998-59235998 GCF_046866305.1 Octopus bimaculoides | reverse complement strand
AAAAAACTTGATCATCTCGCCAAAACTAATCTCCACTCATGCGGGCAGCATCCAGCATGATTGCCTTTTGAGTTGGAGAAAACTTCAGAATTGTAGAGGTCTTTTGGATAATTTCTTCTCAGACAAGCAGACCCTGCATTGCATCGTGCATTTCCCTTTAGATATGGACCAGACTTTTCCAACAAGTTCCAACTGATTTTATACGAGGTTGCTGCTGCACTTAATCGGCATATACAGTTAGCTTTGGAATATTACTTTTTACTCATATTCAGTATGTATTTCTCTCTGCTCCATGGGCAACTATGTACATATACATTCACACACACGCACACACATTTAGTACTACAGTATTCACCCTGACAAAGTCTCTCTTATAAGTGTCCACTGTATACAAAAAAAGATATATCGGTAGCAAAGGAGAAATATCAAGCACCGGTAACTGAACTGTTGTATTGTGTGATTTCGGCCTGGCTTCACAACCGATGCTGGTTTCATTACGTCCTGTAACCTAGAAATTCGGCAAAATAGGCCGATAGAATAAGCTCCAAACATAACAAAATCTAAGTACTTAGGTCGATCCGTTCGATATATATATATATATATATATATATATATCACCGTGGAACTCCGTTGGTTACGACGACGACGGTTCTAGTTGATCCGTTCAACGGAACAGCCTAAACGTGAAATTTACTTGCAAGTGGCTGAGCGCTCCACAGACACGTCTACCTTTAACGTAGTTCTCGGAGAGATTCAGCGTGACACAGAGTGTGACAAGGCTGGCTCTTTGAAATACAGGTACAACAGAAACAGGAAGAAAGAATGAGAGAAAGTTATGGTGAAAGAATACAGCATCGCTCATCACCACCCCTTCGGGGCCTCGTGGAGCTTTAGGTGTTTTCGCTCAATAAACACTCACAACGCCCAAACTACAAGCCCATATATATATATATATATATATATATATATATATATATATATATATATATATATATATATATATATATATATATATATATATATACATATATATATATTTATTTATTTATTTATTTATGTGTTTCAGCCAAGTGGCTGCGGTCATGCTGATGCACCACCGTGATTTTCACGTTCCTTGCATGGCTCTTCTCCCCCACCTGACATGGTCCAATCAAGAGTTTTGATGGCACATCTGGTGTATAAGAGAATTTGACACAGCTGCCCTAAACTGCGTCTCATTACGAGCCATTGGTTCGTCTGGTATCGTGGAGAGGAAAGCGTCAAGTTTTGTCTTGAAGACCTCCGCATCCATGTCTTGCATGTCTCTCAAATGTTTTGGCAGGGCATTGACGAGCTGAGGTCCTCTGAAACCGAGGCTGCTGCAGTATCTCGTTCTTACGTGAGATGCAGTGGACGGTACCTTTGGCACCATGCAGTGGCGACCCTTGCGGGCATTCCTGTAGTACTTGATACCAAAGTTTGGCACCAGTCCTTCCAGTATTTTCCATGTGTATATTATTACATATCTCTCCCGCCTGCGCTCCAGGGAGTAGAGACCTAGTGCCTTCAGTCGCTCCCTGTAGTTCATCTGTTGGACTGTGGCGATCTTTTTTGTATAGTGCCGCTGAATTGCCTCGAGTTCTGCTGTCCGCTTAACACTGTGTGGTGACCACAACTGAGAGCAATTGTCTAGGCGGCTCAGAACAAATGTCTTCCATAGAGTCAACATGACTTTTTGATCCCTTGTACGGAAAGTCCTCAGTATCCACCCTGCCAGTTGTCTGCACTTTGCTGTCAACTTGACAATGTGCATGTGAAATGATGCATCACTACACATGTTGATGCCCAGATCTCTTACTGTTTGTGGTTCTGGGATTGCAGTACCTCCAGGCCCTGTGTATACCAGTTGGGAGGTACTTGTGGCCTTGTAGCGCAGTAATTGAAATTTTTTTGCATTGAACTGCATATTATTTTGCTCTGCCCACTCATATATTGCATTTAGGTCATTCTACAGGCTTACAATATCATCAGGATTCTTTATTGCCTGAGATATCTTTGTGTCATCAGCATAGCTAGTGACAGTGGCTCTCCGAGTGACCGTGGGCATGTCCAGAAGGGCCACTATGAACAGTAGTGGCCCCAGAACAGTTCCTTGTGGAACACCGCTCAATATTTGTGTTTCCCTAGATAGTTCTCCATTGGCTGCAACTGTCTGACTTCTACTATTTAGGAAGTCATGTAGCCACTCTCCTAATTTACCAGCTATGCCAAGGTTTCGCAGCTTGTGACATATCAAGCCATGATCAACTTTGTCAAAGGCTTTTGCAAAGTCGAGATATATCACATCAACATTTGAATGGTCAAGTAGCTGCTTCAGGACCCAGTCATAATGCTGCAAGAGCTGCGTAAGGCAGCTTCTACCTGGACGGAAACCATGCTGGGTCTCATTCAGCAAGTCATTTTCTTCTAGGAACGCAATCAATCTCCTTCTGACAATTCGTTCCATGACTTTGCTAATATGTGAAGTCAGAGAGATGGGCCTGTAGTTCCCAGCCTCTGCTCTGCTTCCACCTTTATGGATAGGACATATGGTGCCTTCCTTCAGCTTTTTGGGAAGTTTACCATTTGCAAGGAAACTCTGGAAGAGTATCCGGAGTGGTTCTGCTAATTCTTGCTTACACGACTTTAAGAGGACAGTTGGAAAACCATCGGGGCCAGTTGCCGAATTTGAGCTCATTTCATTTATGGCAGCTATCACATCTTCCTCTTCAATGTCGAGGTAGGTAATGGATGCAGTCTTTTTCTGCTGAGTGCTATTGTCAAAGAAATCAGCTGGGTTCTTTATCTGCATGTGACTCAGAGGAGAGGTGAAGACACTCTTGAATTGTGTACTGAGCACTTCACTTATCCATGTGGGATCTGCAGTCAGTGAGCCATTAGGCAGGAATAGGGGTCCTATCTTATACTGCACCGTAGCAGTCTCCTTTGCAAATCTATAGAAAGCCTTGGGGTTTGTTTTTATGCTTTCTACTGCTCTCTTTTCCTTCTCTGCTCTCTCCTTTTCATGGGAGAGTTTAATTTTGTTTTCTATTTCTAACAGTGTTAGTTTTAATTTAGCCTTTTTCCTATCCTCCAGTTCTCTATTTAACTGGTTTGAGACCTTTGTTCTGTGTCTCATAAGGATTTTCCTGTCTCTAGGAATTTTATTGGCATGTTTGCTGGTCTTCCTATATGGCACGTATTTGGTGCATATGTCTTGTATGGTTGACATAAAATGACTTAGTTTGAGGTCATTGTCTTGTATAGAAAGGCTGTCATGCCAGTTTTGATTTCGAATCTCTCTGCGAATTGACTTCCAGTCCGCCCCGTGGAAATTCAGGTTGGATATTGCTTGAGTCCTCCTGGTGGGGTGGGTGTCAGTGGGTTGTCTAGGACCATACATAGTTAATTCTCTAATGTTATGATCTGAGAGAGATGGGGGCGTTATTTTCACATTATGGATTAGGCTCACATTGTTTTTGAAGCAGAGATCCAAAATATTGCTTCCCCTGGTTGCTTGGAGTATCACTTGTTCCATGAACAGCATGTTGGATAGTTCTAGCAATGATTTTGCCTGGCTTTGTTCATGCAGTGACATCCCAGAGAGGATGTGACCTTCAGGCCATTTAACATTTGGGAGGTTAAAGTCGCCTAGGAAAAGTATATTGATGTGTTGGGCCAGATTTGCCAGGACCTCTTCTATGCGTCTGAGGCTGTCCTCAAATTTACCTTCCTGCTTTGCGGTATTTGGTGGACGGTATGTTGAGCATACAACTACATCAATTTGTTTTATGTGTACTATTAAAGTATCACATACAGAGTTTGAGTGTGATAGTAGTAGTAGGGGTGTGACATCTTCTCGGATGTACATTGCAACTCCCCCATGACTTCTATCCCTTCTGTCTGTTCGGAGTACGGCATACTCTAGTATATTTATCTCCGCATCTGCTATATTAGGTGTTAGATGCGTTTCGGTAAGCACCATGCATATTGCTTGATTGCATGTTGCTAGGTCTTTCAGGTATAGGAACTTGTCTTTGCCGCCTGTTAGTAATATATATACATACATACATATATATATATAGACACAAAATCATACATATGCATATACTTCTCTCTCTCTCCCTCCATATATATATATATATATATGAAAGTGTGCGTGTTTGCGTGTACTTACATGTATGTGTGTGTGTGTATGTACTGCACATGTCCTTTTGTCAAAATGACGTACAGAAAACCTCCAGGTTACCGATGTTTCCAGGAGTATTAGTAATAATTTTAATAGCTGTCTGTCGGTTAATGTTATTGGTTATTCTATAACAAAAGATCCGAATTCACTGATCAGACCTACGCTCTTAGACATGTCAGCTGTGAACTAAGGGTTATATTTGAGGAGGATATTTAACTGCTATATTTAGCTAGTTCAAGAACCGCTTAAGATGCATCCTTGTTAGTTTGCCTTTTCGGCGACGTCGGTAGCAACATCATTCACGATAGTTATGGAATAGAATGATGTGAAGAAAAGAGTTAATAGTAAACATTTTTGTCGATGGTAACGATAATGGTGTTTGTGTTAACGATTGTGGTGATGTTGGTAATAGTCGTAATAGACATGGTGATGGGGTGTTGTGATGGTGGTGGTGGCGGCGGCGGTGGCGGTGGCGGATGTGGTGGTGGTGGTGGTGGTACAGACAATGACATTAGTAAGTGAAAGTACTCGTGGTGGTAGTGGTGCTGATGATGATGATGATGATGACGGCGGGGATAGGGGAGTGAACGGTAGAAGTATACGTGGCAAACGGATAATGTGCTGAAGACGCTGCAGTCGATGGGGACGGTGGGAAAAGCTATAAAACCAAATGTCCTAAAAACAACTAATGCAATGATTTATCGTGCTAAAATTTGACAGCAGCGCACTTAGTGAATTAAACAATTTCATATATGTGAATGATGCATATATATATATATATATATATATATATATATATATATATATATATATATATATATACATATATATATATATATATATATATATATATATATATATACATATATATATATGTGTGTGTGTGCGTGTGTGTGTGCGTGTGTGAGTGTGTGTGTGTGTGTGTATAAACATATATATATACGCATATATGCATATATATACACATATATATATACACATATACACACAAACATATATATATATATATATATATATATATATATATATATGCATGTATGTATATAAGTTCCAGTGCAGTATATACCTATATGTGAGTGTAAAATGCCTGGGTGCATTAAAAAAATCACATATATCTATTTTATCATATATATTTAATTATATATGCATAGGCAATAATATACGTGTATGTATGCGCCTGTATTTATATATAAGCATACATACGCAAATAAGAAAATGAATATAGATACATACGTATATACAGACATTTATATATATATATATATATATATATATATATATATATATATATATATATATATGTATGTATATATATACATACACACAAACACACATATGTGTATATCATTATGTATATAAATAAATGTACATAAATATACACACGTGCGTTTGTGTGGCTATATTTGAGCCTGTCCGTGTAAACGAATTCCATACACAGCTATTTGTATATATGTATGGCAAAGGACCTGAGATAACTAGACGTATACGATGATTACACACACTTAGACATACAAATACATATATATCCGCACAGTTTCACTTGCACACATACATACATAGATATTCACATATACATATATATATATATATATTCATATATACATATATATATTCATATATACGTATATATATATGTATGTATATATATATATATGTGTGCATGTATGTATTTATATATGTATATATATATATATATATATATATATATATATATATATATATATATATATATATATATATATATATATATATGTATATATATATATATATATATGTATATATATATACATATATGTATATAAAGAGGGAAAGAGAAAGAAATACACATATACACAAATTTATATATACATGCATGCACATAAATATACATGTATACGTGTGTTTTTCTGGTGTGGGTGGGCTTGTATTTAAGTGTTATATGGCACATAAATAAGAAAGAGACATTAAGTAATTGAAATTAAGGACAAAAATCAATTGTTCGCCATTACTACCATGGCTGTCTTGTACAGCTTTTTACTTACCCTCGCTTACATATACATTTACGACTACCTCCTCAAACTCCCTCTCACTCAGTCTCTCTCTCTCTCTCTCTCTCTCTCTCTCTCCCTCTCTCTCTCTCTCTCTCCCTATATACATATATATATATATATATATATATATATATATATATATATATATATATATATATATATATATATATATATATATATGCACACAGACACACACACACACACACATATATATATGCATGTGTGTGCGTGTATGTGTGTGTATGTTATAGGAAACAAAAGACCACTTTTGAATACAGAACTCAATGCAATGTTTTACCTCATTTTCTTCAGATGTCTCATATAAATTTGCTCCAGATTTATGAATATTGGTTTCAAATTTTGGTGCAAGGCCAGCAGTTTTGAGGAAGCGGGTAAATCGATTACATCGACCCCCCCCCCCATAAGGATGAAAGGCAAAGTCCACCTCAGTGGCATTTGAACTCAGAACACAAAGATGGGTGAAATAGCGCTAAGCATTTTGCTCGGCGCGCTAACGATTTTGCCAGGTTTATAAATATCAAAATATAATTACATGAATAAACAACCCTTCGGGGAAATTTGAGAGCTTTCAGTAAACTAGATTCAATTTTTAAGTATTCATGTTTATACCATATTTGGAAGTCTAAAGTTATTGAATGTCAATGGGCATTAGGTATACAGAGATGATATTTTATAACCTTTGAACCTCTCAAAGGGATGGGCACATTAATTGTGAAAATTTACGCAATTCTAACTTTACAGAGAACCAAGGTGTAGTGCAATCAGTGTGGTGCGTAACCTGGGAATTCACATGAGCAATGATGCAGCATTCTATATGCTTATTACCAAGATGGCAACACTGTGCAGGCGAGCGGCTGATTGGATCTGAGAACATTCAAAACCAAGAAAAGGGATACCATACTGCTTTAATGTAAAACATTAACTATTGTCGCTTAGGTTACTGCTCCCAACTATAGTCCATACAGAGCGTCCAGCTAACAGGGGAGACTCGAAACAATCTAATGTAGAAGATTGACCCGGTGCAACTGATGTGCTACGGGGAGGGGCTAAAGGAACTCAGGCTCGACACCGTCGAAGAAAAGGTGCAAATAATACGCAGCGATATACCAATGTAAGATTCTGGAAGTTCTAACTCCCAGCTTAGGAATGGAAGGATATGCCAACCTTCAAACTGAATGACAAAGTTCCCATTTTCTCCATCTAGAATGAGAAACCCAGTACTGTAACAACTTAGGTTACATTGGCCCACAACTATTCAATATTCAGCCGAAGAACCTCAGATATCTGCGAGGTGTAGATGTAATAGTTCTCAAAAGAGCGTTTGGATATTTCGGATATCGGATGAACAACTGCATCGTGGCAGGAGATACAAGGACGGGTATCTCCTGAAAATGTTTAGCTGAAAGAGCGCAGATGCTGTTCAGATCTAAAATCTTTAACTCTCTAATGAACTCTAGGTCAGAAATTTGCAGTGGTTGCATGCATATGTATAAATATATTTTGAAGAATTGGAAAACTCCGCCTATTCCTGACTAACTTGATATCTTTACACTCTTATCCTTTAAGCTCTAAGGAGGATAGCTCTTTTGCCTTTTTACTTTTTATTCTTCACAATTTACTTTTTGTTTTTTCTTTTTCGTTTTTCTTTTCCTTTTTTTTTTACTTTCTGCGTTTTCTATATGCTCAGTTTTTTCGAGTTTTTTCTATTATTCAATTTTTAATTTGTTATGACATATGGTTTGCGCCTGGAGAATATGTTTGGGTATTTCTCAAAATATGAAACTATTAGTTGCGCTTAAATATATGTATTGTGCCCTTTAAACAAATGATGTACATCTCTCACTAGATGGAGGATTTTTTAAAATTTTCTATCACGGAACAGTACATGATATATATATATATATATATATATATATATATAGTGAATCCAAACAAAGAAGAACAAACAAGAAAAAACAATAACGCGAGGACGTGGTACAAGTACTGTATTATCAGATGCTCAGGAAAGGAAGGAAAGAGAATTTAACGTTTCGAGCCAAACTCTTTTTCGGAAATAGGAGAAAGTCCAAAGAAAGGGAAGACGGAGGGAAAAAAATCGCCAACGATATACACGTGGTTACATTTTGAAATACATGTCTCTGTGTGTCTGTAGAGATAGAGGGGGGAGAGGGTTACAAAAGTGACAGAGTTACTGACTAGCACCGTTTTTGTTAAAAATAAGAGTTAAAACAACTCAAAAACCACAAAACCACTGTCTTTGTGACTGACAAGCGGAGGTAAGTCCCCAGCATATACACTCGGATCACGATTCGGATTTTTATGTAGACCATCTTAATATTCATCAGCGACTCTTAACACCTAGGGTTAAACTCAACTACCCCTGTTAGTTTTATAAGAAAAATCGTTGAAAACATGTGCTAATTTTCAAAACGGTAAACGTGTAAACAACAAATTTAAAAGGGTGGCCTATTAGCAATTAAAACCTATGCATCGTTTGATACAGCGGCTTAACTGTTAGTTTATTTAACAATAGATTACACAGCAAGGATATCTCTTCTCTCCCCCTGTATGTCTATTTGTCTGTTTCTCTCTCCCCCTGTCTGTCTATTTGTCTGTTTCTATATCTCTCTTTCCCTCCCTCTCTCTCCCTCTCTCTTTCTCTCTCTCTCTTTCTCTTTCTCTCTCTTTCTTATAGCACCTGAAGAAACGGTAAAAGCTAGTTTGTTTACATTTTACAAGAGTCGAAACAGCCAAACGATTAAAAGCTACTATAACAATCACGTGAGATATTAAAAACAGAGCGATAAAGATCTTAATGGTGTTAGAGTTCCAATGAAGCAAATGAAAATACTAAGACTATATTGTTTAAATTCCTTTATGCTTCTATTTCAAGAAACAGATTTATCCTGTAGTTTGACTTCTGGTAAACCGCTCCTAATAGCTGTTTGTTAGGTTATGTAACTCCACTGATGAGTTTTGAGTCGATAATCTCTAAGGCGTTGATTGTTTGAAAGACAGAGGTAACCGCAATCAAGGCTGAGTGGTTTCAAAATATGAATAACTACGTCAGCAATAGCTTTCACTAAAAAAACATCGCCAATACAACATCAACATCAACACCGTCACCAAAGAAGAAGAAGCAGAAGAAGAAGAAGAAGAAGAAGAAGAAGAAGAAGAAGAAGAAGAAGAAGAAGAAGAAGAAGAAGAAGAAGAAGAAGAAGAAGAAGAAGAATTCTGTTGGTGATGAGAGTCATAATGAGGATAATGATAGCAATGAAGATGGTGGGGATGGTGGTGGTGGTGGTGGTGGTGGTGGTGGTGGTGGTAATGGTGATGATGATGGTGATGAGGGTGGATGTAATGGCGAACAAGATGATGTTAGCGATGATGACGACCACGACGATTATGATGGTGTTGAAGATGATGATGATGATGATGATGACGATGACGATGATGAGGACGACGTCGATGATGAGGACGACGTCGATGATGAGGACGACGTCGATGATGATGATGGTGATGATGATGATGATGATGATGACAATGGCGATCAACATGTCGATGGTGAATTCGAAATGTTTCCTAGGGTTATAACTAATATTATAAATACACATTAAATTTGAAATCTATAATGGAAGAATAGGGAAAAAAAGTAATAATAATAATAATAATAATAATAATAATAATAATAATAATAATAATAATAATAATAATAAGATTGAATGAAAGATTACAACCTAATTCATAACTACGAGTGATATAAATATTTAAAATGTAATTTAACTCAGCATGAGATAAATTATGAGTTTATAGAATGTATATAATTTACACTGAATATATAATGGCTAATATCTAAGCCGTTAGGGAAAAGCAAACTACTATATGAGGACGGGAGTGTGCGCGCGTGTGTGTGTGTGCTACGTGAGTGCTTGTGTGTACTTGTATATGTCTCTGTGAGTGTGTGTTTTAAAGCGAGTTTGTTCGGAAGAACAAACTCAGATTTGAAATGTGAACTCAATACCGGTGTACAAAATTGCAAATTGTAATATTTATTCACGATACTTTCATTAACTCATGAAAATGAATCGTTTTATTAACTTAAACTGATCGAATTAATGTTTAGAAAATGGAAACTATTCTTGATGCATAGTTATTTATAAGAAAATATATTATGTGCCGCTTCAATTAGTAAGAGAATGCAAATCAAATGAAATTACTGTCCAATATGTTCCTGGATTTATTAGGTATATAACAAAACTCCTAGAAATATGAAGGGAACTTTTAAGTAATTTTCATAAACTATTGTATATAGAAATAAAATAAGGGGCGTAACTCATATGTTATTACAAAGTAACAGACAAATGATATTGAAGAAATCTTGAATATTTCGGGTTACTGAAGGAATCATTTGACAGCTTGGAGTGATTTTAGTAGGATTTAGCGGGCATAATGTATGCCATCATATTTAAATAACGAGCAAAAATTGGCTCATAATATAAGAAATCTAATTTTGACAGACCTAATGACATATACATACATAAATACATACAACACATATACACATATGTGTATATATTTATATTTATTATGTGTATCTATGTGCGCGCGTGGGCGGGCGTGTATGTGTGTGTGTACGTGTATGTATATATTATGGCTAGCGTGTAATGGTTTGGAGTTATAAAACATGATAACAAATTAAACCGAATATTGATATTTTGAAATGTCTTAATTAAGAGAGATGTTGTGTAAGAGATGAATATATATATATATATATATATATATATATACACTATTAAAAGTCAGATTGAATCTTGCTTGCTTACAAAGTGACTCAGCCTAACTGGCGCATAATGGGAAAATACTATGAATTGAGTATACCCTGAAATGTTGATACGAACAGACTGAAACAAGTTTCGCGTTAATCGGTAAAGAGGTTATCAAAATATCAAAGGTTTCCCTAAGTAAAAATACCAGTGCATAATGGGAAAATGATAATAAAAAAATCCTCATCCTGAAAGGGAAGAAACTCTTATATTTTTATCAGTCAAAGAGAGTTGACAACCGAAGACTACGATCTTCTGGTTTTTTTACAGTAAATGTTTCAATTTTCACTTTTCTTAAACACAATATTTTAAACTCTTAGCTAGCTAGATTAGGTCGGGGTTCGTATACATACATTCGCACACACCCGCTTGTACATAGATCCACATAAGGGACGATGTCCCACTCACCCATATGGTCAATTTCGGCCATAGTTTGCATAATTTCCTTCCCAAGCACTGTTGTAAACAGCGGAAGTGAGTTAGAACGTTAAAGATTCGTGCGCATGCACAACAGAATTCAAGGTCAGTCTGTGTCAAGTGGCTTCAATCTGCTTTTCATCCTTTTGGGGTCGATAAATTAAGTACCAGTTACGTACTGGGGACAGTCTAATCGACTGGTCCCCTTCCCCAAAACTTAAGGCCTTGTGCCTATAGTAGAAAGGATTATTGTTGTTGTTGTTGTTGTTATTATTGAAACTTCTGATCCTGCAAAGAGTGAAATATGCAAAGATAGAAAACCTGGAACAATATTTTAAGCAATCGACTTAGCATTTCACTCATTTTAAGACCACAACTATAGAAGACATTCGTGCCATGTCACTTGACTGAAGATAATTTCCTTTCTTTCAAAACTAGTCTTGTAACCCTTCAAGTAATTCATAGACTCCGCGTTTCCTTTTCAGGAATGCAATATATAAAGTATCTGAAGTGGGAATCTTTCTTTGACGTTCTGCTTGTTCTTTTCTCGTGCTCTGATAACTAGTTTTTTTTTCTATCAAATGCAGTTGTATTCATGTTTAACGAAGTCTGTTCTTTTTATAACAAAGACACGTTACGTTGCTATAAAAAAAAAATGAATTTAAAGCAAACACCACGTTTTATCAACTTCTACTAAATAAATTACTGAGTGGCTATGTGGTAAGTAGCTTGCTTTCCAACCACATGGTTCGGGGTTCAGTCCCACTGCGTGGCACCTTGGGCGTCTTCTACTATACCCTCGAGTTGACCAAAGCTTTTAGAGTAGATTTGGTAGGCGGAAACTGAAAGAAGCCCGTCGTTTATATATATATGTGTGTATGCTTGTGTGTCTGTTTTTGTCCCCCACCACCACCACCACCATCGCTTGACAATCGACGCTGGTGTGTTTACGTCACCGTAACTTAGCATTTTGGCAAAAGAGACCGATAGAATAAGCATTAGGCTTACAAAGAATAAGTCTTGGGGTCGATTTGTTCGACTAAAGGTGGAGCTCCAGCATGGCCGCAGTCAAATGACTGAAACAAGTAAAAGAATATAAGAATACCAGAACTATTAAGTTAATGTCAAAATTATGTGTGTGTGTGTGTGTGTGTGTGTGTGTATGTGTGTGTGTGTGATTGTGTGTGTGTATTTGTGTGTGTGTGTGTGTGTATTTGTGTGTGTGTGTTTGTGTGTGTGTATTTGTGTGTGTGGGTGTGTGTATTTGTGTGTGTGTGTTTGTGTGTGTGTATTTGTGTTTGTGTGTGTGTGTGCGTGTTTGTCCTCCACCATCACTTGACAACTGATTTTAATGTGTTTACATCTTCGTAAGATAGCGGTTCGACAAAAGACAACGATACAATAAGTACTAGGCTTACAAAAAATAAGTCCTGGGGTCGATTTGTTCGACTAAAGGTGGTGCTCTAGCATAGCCACAATCAAATGTCTGAAACAAGTAACAGAATAAAAGAATACCAGAACTATTAAGTTCATGTCAAAATTTCAATGAAGTAATTGGAGTGTGAGGCACAGGTATGGGTGTGTAAGGTAAAGACATCATTTTGTAGTTTAGACGTTCGCTTTTTAACCACGCAGTTCCGGGTTGAGCCACACTGCGCGGCAGTTTAGGCAAGTGTCTCCTACTCTACACCGGGCTGATTAATATCTTGCGAATGAAATACACAAAAGGAGACCATTGACAGGACTCCTTACATGCTAAAAAGGCCAGTTAAAAACCAAACTATGGGTCTCCTCTTTATGTATAAAAACATTCTATACACTCTTATATTTTTAAAAGTAGTTTATACCTTATGACTTTTATTTATGCATGCTAACCACTGGTAATAAGTTATTTTAATTTATTACCCACATATTTACGATAGTTTTATATCTATATATATATATGCACGTAGGTGTGTATGCATGTATATATATATATATATATATATATATATATATATATATATATGCATGTATGTATGTATGCATGTATGTATGTATGTTCTGAGTGGTTATAATTAACGTTTCTGTTTCTCGTTTCGCGTGCCCGTCCGTCAGCCAAAGTCAGCGGGCTTCACTTCCATCATTTTCGGTTTGATGCATCAATTGGCCATGCAGTTCTATTTATTTGCGTGTGTTCATTCTGTTGTTCTTCATTTTCTCTATGCATTCTATTGCTGTTTCAGTCACTTGTTTGGTATCTCTGGCGGAAGAAAGTATTCTTTCTTTAACCAGTAGAACATCAGTTTGCAGCTCCAATATCGCATTACCAACAGTGTCTCTCGTGTTTATTGATCTGCTACTAAATTCCTTTATTGACTACATGATTCGGTCAGAATTTGTTTTAAGATACAGTGCGTTGTGCGTCGTTAGCAGCTTTCTAGTTTTTCTATCCGAATTCTGTTGCTCGATCTTCGTCCATTTCAGCAAAGGGGCAGAGTTTATCAACACTGACATTGCCTATATATTTATAGCTTTCATGATGTCCCCTTATTCAATTTTGTCTTCAGAACCTTCCTAATGTTCCTTTTGTACTCTTTAGTGCCTTTCTGTCTCATTTCTCTTTCCATTATCTTGTCGCTTTGCAGTACTCCGAGGTAATTGTATACCTCATTATTCCATAGCGATCAAATGGTGCTGTGTCAATTTTATGCAAGCACATTTTATCTTCCGACTTCTGCTCCTAGTTAATACTGCGCACTTATCTACCCCAAACTGCATTCCAATATCTTTACTGAATATTCTTCATGTCTGTATAACCGAATCCAGGTCTGTCTCATTTTTGTATATATTTTGAGGTCATCCAGATAAATTAGGTGAGTTATTCTCATCCTGGTTTTGGCAAACTAATAAGCAGACGTGAATTTTCTCAGTATATTAATCAGACAGTTTAGCGCAATGACGCAGACTAACGGAGTGGGCATGTCTCCTTCGGAAATACCTCCATGCATATCCACGTTAGCTAGCGGTTCATTTGCACATCTCAGTTCTACATTCCATTCTCTCATTGCTTTCTCCGAAAAGTTATTATTGTTATCTTTACTATACTACTACTACTACTACTGCTGCTGCTGCTGCTGCTGCTGCTGCTGCTGCTGCTACTACTACTACTACTACTACTACTACTACTACTACTACTACTACTACTACTACTATTATTATTATTATTATTATTATAAGTAAGGCGACGAGCTGGCACCATCGTTAGCGCTCCGGACGAAATGCTTAGCGGTATTTCACCCGTCGCTTCGTTCTGAGATCAAATTCTGCTAAGGTCTACTTTGCCTTTCATCCTTTCGGGGTCAATAAATCCTGTACCAGTTGAGTACTGAGGTCGATCTAATCGACTGGCCCCTTCCCGCAGAATGCCATGCCTTGTACCTAAAATAGAAAGGATTACTACTACTACAACTACTGCTACTATCATTAGTAAGGTGGCGAGCTGGCAGAATCGTTAGCACGCTGGGCGAAATACTTAGCGGTAGTTCGTCTGTCACTAGGTTCTGAGTTCGAATTCCGCCGATGTCGACTTTGTCTTTCATCCTTTTGGGGTTGATAAATTAAGTACAAGTTGCGAAATGGAGTCGATCTAATCGACAGGCCCTCCCGCAAAAGTTCAGGCAGTGTGGCTATAGTAGAAGGGATTATTATTATTATGGTTGTTGTTGTTGTTGTCGTTGTTGTTGTTGTTGTTGTTGTTGTTGTTGTTATGTTAGTGACGGATTTATGGCTTATCAGATATATAAAAATTGAATAGACAGTATAATATGTGAAGTAAGTGCAGTTTGTCCAGGAAAATGTGATTCCCTGGGAGAAATATTTCAATGGTCAGAAATATTTATGAGAAAAGTTATATTGAACTGAATGGTTTAGAGCTCGTTGAAGTGAGACATTTAAAATAGATCACACACACATAGGTATATGTATGTGCGTGCGCGCACGTGTGTGTGTGTGTGTGTGTGTGTGTGTGTGTGTGTTCGTGTGTCTGTGTCTGTGTGTGTGTATCTGTGTCTGTGTGTGTGTGTGTGTATCAATGAAAAGGTAAGTAAAGATTTATCATTCATGTATATATTTACAACCATGTGGTAGGTTGGAAATTAGTTCTCTGTTCAGAAAAATATGTGAAAGTATGCATACACACACGCACACACATACACCGACACACACACACGCACATATATATGCATACATATATGCAAGCGTAGCTATGTGGTAAAAAGTTCGTTTCGCAACTACATTGTCCCAGGTTCAGTCCCACTGTGCAGTACCTTGGACAAGCAAGTGTCTTCTACCTTAGCCTAGAGCCGACCAAAATTCGAGTGGATTTGATAGACAGAAATTAGCTGTATATATATATATATATGTGTGTGTGTGTGCGTGTGTGCGTGTGTTCGTGTGTGTGTTTATTTATCCTTAAGGATGAAAGGCAATGTCGTCCTCGGGCAGAATTTGAACTAAGATCAAAAAGACGGATCAAATACCAATGAGCATTTCACCTGGCATATTAACGATTCTGTCAGTTCACCACCGTAATAATAATAATAATAATAATAATGTGTATGTGTGTGTGTGTGTGTGTGTGTCCTTGTCTACTGCTTCAAAACTGGTGTTGGTATGCCTACGCCCCCTTAACCTAGCGGTTCGACTAAAGAAACCGACAGAGTAGATATCAAACTCAAAAAATAAGTACTAGAGTTCTTCAATGTGGTGCCCCAACATGGCCACAGTCTAGTGACTGAAACAAGTAAGAGCTACACTCATACACACATATACATATATACATACATATATACAGAAGGAGAGAGAGAGAAAAATGTGAGAGAGGGATGTATGTATCCATACTTATGTGTGACGTGTAGTTTTGTGCCTATGCACGTATGGGTGTATATATATGTTTATATATACATGTATACACACAAACACACACACATATATTTAAACAACGATACATCACATGTTCACATGTTATATTCAGTTATGTTTTTGAGTATATAATTCAATATATTTTATTATATTATAATTTAGAATTTAGTGTAATTAAATATTAGAATAATTTTATTTTTGCGTATTGATTCATTTTACATGAAAAATTATAATTTAATTACGATGTATCAATTCTCACTAACGAAAGATAAGACACAACTTAGCCGGTATCGAAAAGTGTATCAGATCTCACTAATGCTTTACCTATTATCTACCTTGCGGAGCGTTTTTCTACGTCACAGACGTGCGTATTAAATATTGCCCAAAAAGAAGTGGATATTTTGTGAAAGTACAAAGATCTTGAAATTCAAGTATTCAAGTTGTGGGCATGAAGGTGAAAACAATACCAGTAATAACGGTAGCATTGGATATGATAAAAAAAATTAATATGAACAAAACATAAATGCTATACCTGGATCCTCAGCACTGCAGACTATTCAAAAAATAGCCCTGCTATGAACAGCCCACATCCTACGCAAGACACTATCAATTCAATTATACAGCCCTAACAAAACAATCCACAAACACAACACACTCACTATATAGCAAATATCCAAGAAAAGAGACAGCCATAAACAGGCCGAAAGCCCAGTAGAGTAACACAACTCGCATCACATACACAACACGCAATACAAACACTATTACAACAAAAGACAGCAACCAGACCCTTTCACAAAACAAACTGACGCAATACAATACCGGTAAGAGTTTGCACTCTCCCAGCAACAAAAATAAAAGGAACACAGAAAGTGGCACACACCCCAACAACACGGAGGTGTAGCGAGTGAGGCAATAGAAATTTGCCTGAAACTACCAAACGTTGAATAATAATAATCTTTGAAGTTCGGGCGGAGTAAGAGGCAAAATAGGATTTCATTTCGTTCGGTTACAGCCGTTGCAGAATGCACTTGCGATTGCATCACGGACTCTAATACATAGGTATATAGGGCGTAAATACTCTTCTCACATTGTTAACATTATGAAATGGCTGTAACCCTTCAGATTCAAATCTTATTTTCCTTCACACTTCTCTGACATTTCAATGCTTATTTTTATTATGTCCAGAGTTGTAACATTACTATCAATGATCTCTGGATTTTCATGTCCTTAGTCATGCTAATTTGCTTCTTATATTCAATTTCTGTGCAGCCTGGTAGCCGGTTCCCCAGCAGTGTTGCTTAGAAATTCCGCTTGATTCTCCGAATATCCGAATATATTTTTTAAACCATATTTGTGTGCGTTTATATATATATATATATATATATATATATATATATATATATATATATATATATATATATATATATATATATATATATATATATATATATATATGCATTATGATCATTTGGTTGACCAGATTATCAAATGTTACACATCACTGGTCACAATGTGCTTTGCATCGTTTTAGCTGACTAGGCATGTGCGCCAGTATTCGTCCTATTTGGAAAGCTTGTCAATCACAGGATTACCTGTTTACAGCTAAGTGGACTGGGGCCATGTGAAATGAACGTTTTGCTTGAGAATCGAAACTACGATCTCACGAATGTCAGTGGAATACGCCTAACCATTAGGCCATATATATATGTATATATATATGTGTGTGTGTGTGTGTGTGTGTTTGTGTGTGTGTGTGTGTGTGTGTGCGTGCGTGCGCGTGCGCGCGCGTGTGTGTGTACATATAAATACATGTGAATATATATGCATATATATGTGTGTGTAAAGAGAGAAAGTGAAAGATCCAAACGAAGATAGATAGGTAGGTAGGTAGGTAGGTAGGTAGTTTGGTAGATGGATTATTGTAGATATATTCTAATTTACTTAACTGATAATTCAATATAATACCGAATAGGTTTCTTACCTTATCTACTAACTAATACACCTGAATAATATTTAAATCGATGTTTTGCTGTATGTGTATCTTCAGTGTTTGTGTAAATAAGATTAGCAGATATAACTGGCTTAATGGCGGCAAGCTTAAGCAATAGGCATGCGCAAATGGAAGCTAGGACAGATGAGTTTGAATTATGGTTTAGTCAATACAAAGAATAAGAAACGGTATTATCAAGGCATATGAATAGATCAAATCTTGAAATGCTGTTTGAACAAATGGAAGCAATCAGCTAGCAATAAGCTCACAATACTGGATGTTAGAAGGAACTTGTTTAGAATACATACATCTTCACTATCAGCATCTAAAGCTTATAACGCCATGTCAATTTTGAAACCAGCGGTATGGAGAATACCGCCTCAGAATTATAAATATAGCAATATCAAGGAAGTGAATAATTATTCGAAATAAATGGTTACATAATATTGTCAATTCTCGTTAATTCCAACCAAACCTGAAGAAAACATCCTTGACATCTGCTTTTGAATTAAAACAAAATTCTAATTTTAGAATTACTTATACATTTTTGAAGTTTTGAAGTACAACGACTTATGAATTACACAAAATTTGTTATCCTTCAAGCGCCGTCATATATAAATATATTTACTACAGACATAAACTGGACAGGATGTCAAGAATCCTATACAGAATTGTAGCAATAATTTAACTTGAGAACAAGTATCACCACCACTACCATTCCTTCTACTACTACTATTACTACTACTACTACTACTAATAATAATAATAATAATAATAATAATAATAATAATAATAATAATAAAAGTAGTAGTAGTAGTAGTAGTAGTAGTAGTAGTAGTAGTAGTAGTAGTAGCAGCAGCAACAGCAGTAGTCCTTTCTACTAAAAGCACAAGGCCTAAATTTGGGGGAGGGGGGATAGTCGATTTCGTCGACCCCAGGTCTCCACTGGTACTTATTTTATCGACCCCCGATGGTATGAACTGCAAAGTCGACTTCAACAGAATTTGAATTCAGAATGTAAAGACGGACGAAATGCCGCAAAGCATTTTGCCCGGCATACTAACGATTCTGCCAACTCGGTCAGCAACTTCAAAAGAAGGGCTAAAATCGATTAAATCGACCCCAGTACTTACCTGTTAATTTATTTTATCGACCGCAAGATGAAAAGCAAAGTTAACTTGGACGGGATTTGAACTCAGAACATAACGAATCAGAAATAATACGGTTAAACTTTGTGTCCGAGGTGCTAACGATTCGGTCTTCGCATTTTTGTTTTTAAAGGGATTTTTAAACTAATATTTACACGTTGTTATTTATAGCTTCATAGTTCCACCGTTCGTAAAATGAACTATTGCGTGTGTGTGTGTGTGTGTGTGTGTGTGTGTGTGTGTGTGTGTGTGTGTATGAGCTTTTGTGTAGGCATATATTTATACCTTTATATGTATATATCTGCATGAGCGTATGTATGTGTGTTATGTCTCAACGCTACTGCTATCTAGCACCTTCGGATGATCTCTACTCAACCGCTACACAACTGCTACTCGACTGCTACTCATCTGCTACTCGGCTTCTACTCAACACACCTACCACGGCCAGGCTACCTCTATTTATATGTCTTGGGAGATCCTACTTCTTCGCCTGGGGGGCGTCGACACAACAGTGTGTATGAGTTTTTAAGATTACAAAGACACCGCCACTAATAATGGCTCCAAATTTTGGAGCGGAGCCAGCGGAGCCAGCGGTTTTTGAGAAGAAGGAGAAGCAACTATATTGATCTCTGTACTTCACTGGTACTCATTTCGTCGACCCAGAAAGAATGAAGGGCAAATTAGACCTTGGAGTTTGAACGCAGAACAAAAAGCCGGAAAACATTCTGCGAAACATTTTGTCCGGCGTGCTAACGATTCTGCCAGCTCGCTACCTTCATGTCCACTAACCATACCGCCATCTTGAACAACAACGATCATCACAGCAATACATTAGTAATACCAAGAAGATAGATTAAGTCATTTTTATTTCAATTAGCCAAGATTGACATCGATTGTTAAATACTACAAAGTCAAATTACAATTATTTATTAAAAGGAAAAGTAATTACAGATCACAAGTATGCAGTGAAATAAATGTGGTAGTAAATAGAAAAGACATTTATTATAAGTTAACATCTGTGGCTCAAGAAGAATTAGTTAAATGATTCTAGTCTTTAATGCTAGCTCTGTTATGGTACGATGCCCACGTTCACACATGAGATTGTTTTTACTCATGCATGCATGTATAGCGACATGAATATACATACGTACATGAATAAATACATAGGAAGTCAAACGTATATGCGTGCATTTGTGTGTGTGTGTGTGCACACGATTAGGTGTATATATATATTAATGCACAATTACTCAAATGCACAACAGCACATATTTTGAATGTGTGTATGTATATATTAATATGCGTATATATATATATGTGTGTGTGTGTGTGTGTGTGTGTTTTTATGCGTACATACGTATTTGTGTTTGCAAATTTTTTAATCGTTTATCTGATTTTCCCGTGTGTAGATTTCTTCGTACGACTGAAAAACGAAGTAGCGTAAAAATATACAAGCAAAACATATTCGAAACGTTTGTTGTGGGTGCTTTGATTAGTTAGAGAAAGCTGCGGGAAAATTTTCTAAAACCATCAATTGATTCTCTTGTCCTTTGCAGATTATACCTTCATTTATATATTCATTTATTTACATGAGAGAAAAAAGAAAGTTAATATTTTTACGCCTTCAAGATCGTACGTGAAACACTCAAAGACAAGGATGGCGTAGATTCATGAAGACTTGGATTTTACGAATAACTGTTTTTCTTTTTTTCTTAGTAGTTTCTCGTCTTTAAGTGAAGGACAAATCCATTTAGTATTTAGAAATACATCAATAATTTTCGATTCAGATGTGTAGATCTGGGTACATGTATGAAATTGTTTGCTTTGTGTATGTGTATTTGTGTATGTGTGTGTGTGTATGTGTGTGTGTGTGCATGCGTGCGTGTGCGTGCGTGTGTGTGTGTGCGTGCGTGTGTGTGTGTGTGTGTGTGTGTGTGTGTGTGTGTGTGTGTGTGTGTGTGTGTGTGTGTGTGTGCATGTGTGTGTTGTGGACTGACTATCGTTCACAATAGTCATAAATTACGGTTTATGAAATATTATCACTGGTTAATTGATGTTAGCATAGGAACTAAGGATATAAATGAGATTTTCATATTTTTTTAAAGGTATATAAATACAAACCCAATGCACTGTTTTATTTAACGAGCAGCTTAGCTGCAATAAGAGTAATCGCGAAAGTATTTTACACACTACTAAACAGAAATCTCTACAACATAATTACTACGAAATATTTAACAAATCTACATTAACGTTAAATATTTGGTTACACTTAATGTCGGATAAGATAAGAAATGAAGAGATATGACAGAAAGGTGAGGGGTAGGTGACGGTGAAAGAATAGATCCTGAAGCGTATGTGAGGTAGGATAGGATACACATTAAGGAAACCGGCATTTTGCATTACACATCAGAGCCTGGCCTGGAACATATGAGAAAGGTGAAAAGAGGGCGCCCTAAAAATAGCTGGGGGGCTTGATACTGAGGCACTGTTGAAAAAACTTGGCCTCAAACTTGTGAGGAGCGGAAAAGATAAGCCAAAGTCAAAAGCAGTAGAAATAGGTCGGCAAAGGCCATGCCCACAGAGAGGTGGAGCTTAAGAAATAAGTACGTTTAATGTCGAATAAATTTTAATTAATTCCAAACTGTCTAAAATGAATCTCGCAGCTGGCCAGTACGATAAATTTAGTTGTCCAAACCCGCTTGTGAGCCTTTCCGTAATCACACAACCTATGAGAAATAACAGATAAATATCCCTCTAATCACACTTTATCGTGTCAACACAGAACAAAGAAGACAGAGACAGGGAAACCCGGATATAATTCATTTAGGAAAGAAAAAAAAATGGACAGACGCACTATACACGGATGCGTATTCAGGTGGGTGGAACAGGAGTAAGCAACAACTAAATAACAATTGTTAAGCTTCATACAATGAAACCTAATAATGCTTCTTAAACCTGAAAATGGGAACGTCAAGATATTTGAAAGAAATAACGATAAAATAAAGGAAAATCATAGTGGGATACAGAGAGGTCTTCGAATATAGTTAAAATGAGATAATATAAGTGTAGACATATACAAAGGAATAAAAACAGAAATAAAGGCACATCGCTTTCTGAAAATATCTGCGAACTGAAAAGAAAAGAATTATCTGTTAAAACGTAAAGTGGAAGTTATTTTCCTTCACTAAGACTTCTACAATCGCTAAACCAAAATACTAAATTTGGAAAACTAAGATATTTATGATATTCAAATACAACTGGATACAGGTATATATACATCCATACGTATGTATATATAGATATATACATAAATATAGGAGGATGTATAGAAATATTTTATGTAATTACATCATAAAATATATATATATGCGTGTGTGTGTGTGTGTGTGTGTGTGTGTGTGTGTATAAAATATAGAAATCATGTAGTTATATGAAATCTTTCTAGGTTTCAATAGTGAAATATAAAAAAATATTATTGTGTGTGTGTGTGTGTGTGTGTGTGTGTGTGTGTGTGTGTGTGTGTGTGTGTGTGTGTGTGTGTGTGTACAGAAAGAGAGAGAGAGAAAGGGAAAAAGCGAGAGAGCTAACTGATGAAATCGAGAGAAACACTATATAGAAAACAAAAGCGCTCAAAAGATTTGAACTTCGAAATCTTTACCGAAAACTCAGTTGGCGGAGTAAATAGTGTCTGTAAGGTAAATCCAAGAGAGCAGATATGGAGACAATGATGCAAATAAACAGATAAGATTCGTTGGGTTTGATATAAAAAATATAACGGGTGGGTGAAAAGTAACTAGGCATTAAACATTGGTAATAAAATCCATTTTCGTTTTACAAATTTATTGAAACAAATGTTACATGGGAAAATGAAAGTAAATCTTCATATTTCAACGTAAGCACCGGTGGCGTCAACTAGTTTCTTCAAACGGCCAAAAATGGAATGAATAACCTTCTGAAGCGCGTCTTCTGGGATATCATTGAGAACCTCCCGAAGCCGTGTCTCCACGTCCTGCAATGTGCGAGGTTTTGTCTTGTACACCGCTTTTGTGCGTATCAAGACAATTACCCCTAGGACAAATACCTCCAGAAGACAATTCCCCCTGACGACAACTTCCCCTGGGACAATTACCCCCATTGGTTAATTACCCTTCTACAATATATTAAGAAGTTTTAAATCATCATCTAAAAGTGCAAATTATACGCGATTCCTCGCAAGTATTGTATCACATTTATGCTTTCATAATTGCTGTCTGCGGCATTAATACGGACTGAGACATTTCAATATTTCTTCCTAGATAACTGTTTAGCAAAACCCGTCAAGGATTGCGCCATAATTACTTGTTATAATGCTTGCTCTCTTTTGATTTATTTTAAAAACCTTCGAATGTTTGGATGGTAACAATCAGCATTTAATAAGAAAAAATAACTCCTGTGCCACCCTTCCACAGCATTGTTTGTTCTTGGGAATTCATCCGAAGTTCTGTTGTATATATTCCATAAATCCAGTCCAAACACTGGTTTTCGCCGTCTTCCTCTTCGATCTGGTCGTCCTAAGTATGTATCTTCAAAGTAATCAGTAAAATTTGCAGCTTATACACCGGAAAATACGGTGCACATCGAGGGTTAACTGCTTAGCAGTAATTGTCCTAGCGAGTAATTGTCCTAGCGAGTAATTATCCTAGCGAGTAATTGTCCTAAGAGGTTGTTTATCCTCTGGGATAATTGTCCTTGGGAAGGTTATTGTCAATCATATAAAAATCATATGGAGTGAGATTTTGACTTCTGGATTTCTGGTTTTATCTCCTGCATATAATGGGGTTTCCACGGACAAAAATTTAATTCTTTATGCA
Source organism: Octopus bimaculoides (assembly GCF_046866305.1). Classification (NCBI taxonomy): domain Eukaryota; kingdom Metazoa; phylum Mollusca; class Cephalopoda; order Octopoda; family Octopodidae; genus Octopus; species Octopus bimaculoides. The sequence goes on along the minus strand of NC_142938.1, from coordinate 59,211,613 downwards.
ATACCGTACGTATTGTGTATCTTTTTAGTCCACTTTCACGAGCTGGTTGACGTGTTGGTTTTTGCGGGATGTGATTAAACATTTCCTACATTCTTGCCACGCTCTCGGGATGTGCTTTGACAGCCACTTCTTGCATCCTTCACAGAGCCCGTGGTCATCAGCTCTGCATGACAACTTTTAATTGTCTCTAGACGTAGTGTCTTATGCTTACCTTTCTATGCACGCCACCATCTCTCAACCAAAACAAAAGAATTCCACGCTTCATAGCGTGCTGCTATCTCAGCTCGCTCCTGAACAGTCAAGCAACCAGCCATCAGGAAAATAAGAAATAAGAAGTAAGACAATAAAAAAATAAGAAATCCCCATTAGTGTTGTCTGATTTCGTCATGACTTCTGTGATACTAAAAATTCTAAAAGCAATTTCTAATGCCTAGTTACTTTCCATCTACTCTGTTTATGTACATGTATACATGCGAACAAAGAAATAGTAAAGACTACGATTACCAGATGGTTAACGTTCAAGAATAAATATGTCTTTAATCGTCTGAAAATCTTTCCTTTTCTACTCAAGGCACAAGGCCTGAAATTTTGGGGGAGGGTGCCAGTCGATTAGAT